>NC_056747.1:37610858-37833358 GCF_019279795.1 Protopterus annectens
CTGGCACCCTGCACCTTCTGTTACTTTTCCTATGTACATCATTTCTTTTTACTCGTGCACCCTGCACCCTGCACCTTCTGTTAGTTTTCCTATCTGCATCATTTCTTTTTACTTGTGCATCCTGCACCTTTTGTTACTTTTCCTATCTACATCATTTCTTTTTACTCATGCAACCTGCACCTTCTGTTACTTTTCCCTTTTTTCCTATTTTTAAATGCGCCAAAAAAATAATAATAATAGGTTCTCTTATTACTATTGACTCTTTGTACATTGGAATGACTTCATGTATGGCATTCCACTGAATTTCACACTGCCTTTTTAATATTTAATATTTATAGATCTGCCACCTGTTAATAGACATATTATGTCATGTTATTACTTGCTAGTAGACTTATGTTATCTGTTGATTATATCTTTGTATCTTTTGCAATAATTGTTAATTTTTTGGAGCTTTTCACCTTGGGTCTCCACTGAAAATGCGTTCCTGGCTCAGCTGGACTAACCCATTTAACAAATGTCAATAAATACCTAAATAAATAACTCATATTGCTAAGGAAAATGCAGCAGTGATCATTGGAATACCTATCAGAATTACACAACTGTACTTTATTGTACTAGGTGATCAGTTATTGTTTACTGATTTCCCATGAGCATCAGTAGTATGCCTTTCCTGCTTTGTATTGCTCTTTCTCCCATCTATTTGATGACCATATACCAATATCCTATATGGCAGAGCTGAGAAAAAAAAAGAATTCTGGAGGTCATAAACAGTTCAGAGTGAGTATGAGAAGTAATTTGTATGAAAGGACATATATAAATGCTTTGAGATAATATTATACATTGTTATGAAGAACTGATGACTGGTAGAGTTTATTTTATTTATTTGTTTTATTTGTCATATGAGACATGGGAACAACTGCTCTACTTACCTTTATTAATGTGCCAAGCCATTTGCAGAAGAGCTGAGGGTGTGGATGTACATTTTGTTATTCTGACAATGAGAAACAAAATTTGGAAGTGACAGGGAGTGACCATCACTATTTCTCTTTTCTGTTACTAGACAGACGTGTGTCCTATTTTCTTACTAATTATTTCTGATGGCCTAATTTAAATCTTTGTTCTTAGTTTTTAAGTAGCTCTAACAAGGCAACCTGACTGCTTAACCAGGGAGATAAGCCCCTAAGCTTTATACAAGCTCGAGAACTAGGAAGCTTACGATGCAGAATAAGCTTTTGATACTGTCTGCATTCCTTGAAGCAGTGAGATGTCAAATTAACTTTTCCCTTGCTACTTTTAATCTGCACATATAAACCTGCACCGTACTGCACTGTGTTTCCCCAGGTCTTTTTATGACTCAGAGAAATCAAATGTGTGCACAGTCAGGGGTTGCTTATTAAGGAGAAATTTCTATGAATTGAAGTAAGCTGCTCTTAGTTACACAAAAATATGAGGCTGATGGATTCCATTGCATATCACCCACTGTTTGCATTTGTTAAGAGGAAGTGGCATACAGTGCAAAATTGTAAACCTCAACTGTTTAGAATTTTGGAGAACATCCAGATTACTGAGTCATATTTTTGATCTGTTCCACTTAAAACTTGTGGTTTTCTGGAAAATCGTGGAGGACTAAAGTCAATAAATAATAACAGACATTTGAGTTTCAGATCTCATATCCTTCAGAAAATTGAGACTAATGCAAAACCTGTTATTCTAGCAACTTTCTAAGTTGATAAGAGCAATATATAAAACGCATGTCCTTGATTGTGGGCATTTGCCTCCCCCCTCCATTATTTTTGGCTTTGTCCAGATTCTTGTGCTAAGACATTAGACGTATACAGAAATCTGCTCTTGGGAAACGGTAGTGACACTGTATACTGAAGTCATACAGACGGCAAAACACTAGATTATCTCACAGTGAGTGCTGGTGTATTTCTGTCATATCAACAAAAGCAGTTGTACTTGCTGAGGAAATAATGTTACTTCAAGTGCAGAACTGTAGTGGTAGTCTATCGAAACATTCAAGATGTAACTTACTGCCATCATTTATAGCTGTATAATACATAGAGTTATATAACTTCATCAGTTATAAGCAGCAGAAAGGTGAAAAATGACTGCCATTGTAGTGTGTGTGGGCTATTTGCAGAATTTTACATCATGTACAGTAACTCACAACAAATCATACTAATATAATAAAAGTTCCCAGTCTTAGGGATTATGAAAACTACATACTAATAAGTGTATGGCTGTATATTAATTTATAAAGAGTATTCAATAGAAGGGCATCAAATTGATTCATTTATTTATTTTATTTTTGTTTAAAGTGGGTTGGTCTGTAGCCCTTTTAATTGTGACAAGGGTCACTAGGTCAGGGGTAATTTAATGTGTAGGAGTGTGTGTGTGTGTGTGTGTGTGTGTGTGTGTGTGTGTGTGTGTGTGTGTGTGTGTGTGTGTGTGTGTGTGTGTCTGTATATATATATATATATATATATATATATGTAAAGAGAGAGAGACAATCAGTTTAGTGTAGCAAATCAGCATGCTTTTGGATGGTGGGAAGAAATGGGAATACATCTCAACTTTCCAAATTTTCACAGAATGTTCAGATTTTACCACAGATAAATCATACAGGCGCATAGTTTGAGGTTGCTTAGTAAGGATAAATCTCATTAAGTCGAACCAAGCTGCTCTTAGTTGTACAAAAAATGAGGCTGCTGAATTCCATTGCTGTATAACCTGTTTGCATTTGTCAGGAGGAAGGGCATACAGGGCATACTTCAACTGTCCAAAATATTGCAGAATATACAGACTTCTGCCTCCTATTTTTTGGTCTGTTTCTCATACAATTTATTTTCTAGTAAATTATTGAGGGCTAAAGTCACAAAATAATTATAGACATCTTGTCCTTCAGAAAATGCAGGCTAATGCAAAATCTGTTTGTCGAGCAACTCTCTAAGTTTTAGGTCTTTGTCTCTCCATTAATTTTGGCTTTGTCGAAATTTCTTGTGTTTAGCGGTTGAGAGGTATACACATGAGGCAAACAAGCAAACTGTGATCAGACATCAGAACTCAACCTCAGACTCTGGCGTTGTGAAGCAGAGATATTACCTTTCAGCTAGCTTACTGAATCAGCATAAACTTATTACAGCTACAAACATGAAACGCAGAAGTCACAATAACGGTTCTGGTTATATGCAATTACTGCTGGCTAGCAGTCACCAGTAAAGATATTCTAGTCAGAGTCAAAGTGGCTGCTAATGATAATTAAATTACGTACATTAATTAAGATAAACCTGCTCATGCTTGGGACTTTCCTTCCAATAAACGTTTTCGTGCCTGGCTCCTTCTAACCAAAAAACTTGTCCATGCCTGGCGCCTTTCTCTCAATAAACCAGCTCATGCCTGGTACCTTCATTCCAATAAGCCTGTTCATGCCTGGCTTCTCCTTTCAATAAACTTGTTCCTGTCTGGCTCCTTATTTCCAATAAACCTGTTCATGCCTAGCACCTACAATACACCTGCTCATGCCTGGCTCCATCTTTCCAATAAACATGTTCATGCCTGGCTCCTTCCCTCCAACAAACCTGTTCATCCCTGGCTTCATCTTTCCAATAAACATGTTCATGCCTGGCTCCTTCCCTCCAATAAACCTGTTCATGCCTGGCATCTTCTAACCAAAAATCCTCTTCCTGCCTGGCTCTTTCCTTCCAATAAAGATGTTCATGCCTGGCTCATTCCTATTAACAAACCTGTTCATCCTAGGCTCCATCCTACCAATAAACCTGTTCATGCCTGTCTCCAACTTACCAATAAACCAGTTCAGGTCTAGTTCCTTCCCTCCAACAAACCTGTTCATGCCTGACTCCTTCTCTGCAATAAACCTGTTCATGCCTGGCTCCTTCCTTCCAAAAAACCTATTCATGCCTGGCTTCTTCTAACCAATAAACTTGTTCACGGCTGACTCCTTTCTTCCAATAAACCTGTTGATGCCTGGCACCTTCCTTCCAATAAATCACTTCATGTCTGGATCCATCCTTCCAACAAACCTGTTCATGCCTGGCTCCTTACTTCCAATAGGTATTTACTATATGGTGCTCCTCTCCTAACCAACCTGTCCTCCTCTACTACCTCAAATCCTTCCTTGCTATATGGTGCTCCTCTCGTAACCAACCTGTCTTTCTCTACTACCTCAAATCCTTCCTTACTGTATGGTTCTCTTCTCCTAACCAACATGTCCTCCTCTACTACCTCAAATCCTTCCTTACTGTATGGTGCTCCTCTCCTAACCAACCTGTTCTCCTCTACTACCTCAAATCCTTCCTTACTATATGGTGCTCCTCTCGTAACCAACCTGTCCTCCTCTACTACCTAAATCCTTCCTTACTATATGGTGCTCCTCTCCTAACCAACCTGTCCTCCTCTACTACCTCAAATCCTTCCTTGCTATATGGTGCTCCTCTCCTAACCAACCTGTCCTCCTCTACTACCTCAAATCCTTCCTTGCTATATGGTGCTCCTTTCCTAACCAACCTGACCTCCTCTACTATCTCAAATCCTTCCTTATTATATGGTGCTCCTCTCCTAACCAACCTGTCCTCGTCTACCACCTCAAATCTTTCCTTCCTCTATGGTGCTTCTCTCCTAACCAACCTGTCTTCCTCTACTACCTCATATCCTTCCTTACTATATGGTGCTCCTCTCCGAACCAACCTGTTCTCCTCTGCTACCTCAAATCCTTCCTTACTATATGGTGCACCTCTCCTAACCAATCTGCCCTCCTCTACTACCTTAAATCCTTCCTTTCTGTATGGTGCTCCTCTCCTATCCAACCTGTCTTATTCTACTATCTCAAAACTAGAAATCTGCTACAATAAAATCTCTAAATTTGCCTCCAAATCCAAAAATTCCACTCATCACTGCCTTGCCCTACTGGCCCTGAACTGGCTAGAACTACCAAAGTATCTAGATTACCTACAACTCTCTATAGCACACACAAACTCGTTTTTCAGCCTACAAAATGCCCCACTCTAACTAATATCCTTCAACCTTATATTCCCAATAGAGCCCTTAGATCTGAGCATCAAAACTTAATTGCTATCCATAAACCTAAACATCCTGCTGGCCAACTGCTCCTCTCCTATGGTCTTGGCAAAAATTGAACTCCCTTCCTTCCTCACTAAGAACCACCCCAAACTCTGAAAATTTCAAGCACCTGTCTACCAAAAGGAAATGCCCCTGCCTCCTCCCTACTTAATCCTTGATCACTTCAAGCATAAAGGTCTCCCCATACTGACACATAAGCCCTATATTCCTCCTACACACATATTCTTACAGCTCTATCAAATTGCCCTGCAATCTCCTGCAGCTTTATCCCTCTACTTAATTCTTCTACTCCTACAGCTATACTTGCTCAACAAAACTTGTAAATATTGTAAATATAGAGTACTCCTTTCTTCTCTATATCCCAATTCCTGTAACTTCTCAATACATGTAAATCTCTTTACAACCTTAACACTCAGTTTCAGTGTTACAAAGAATTACTGCTTACCTATGCTAATGTAAAAAGCTTAATTCTAATCAGTTCCATAAGAATTATAATATGTACTGTCTTGTATTCCTTGCAATCATATTTGTAAACTGTTTAATTCATTCTAAAACCTTGCTTGCGTTTCTTGTAAATCCTGTATGTAATCTGATTTAATGCATTCTCGGAGCTTTTCTCCCTGGGCCTCCACTGAAAATGGGCCATGCTGACCCAGTGGACTTCCCCAGTAATCAAACTGGAATAAATAAATAAATAAATAAAAGAGTGCTTATAAATGTATACGGTACATCCTACACTGATTGATTACATTACAGTAACCATGAAACAGTGGCAAACCACTTTGCAATTAAATCATAATAAAGGACAGAGTATTATCCCAGGGATAAAAATCCAAAGGGAGATATTCTAGGGTGACTCCCTGTAACCGCTACTATTTTGCCTTGCCATTAATCCATTAAGCTGTTTACTAAACAGCTTAGGTCATGGCTGCAATTTAGCTTCTAGAAAACAACAAAGTCTAGTGACTTCTCATCTTCTCTTTGTTGATTTAAAACTGTATAGCTCATCAGATGAGGAACTAAAAGCACAGCTGCAGGTTGTCAAAACTTTTTCAGATGATATTGGAATGTCATTTGGTCTTGATAAATGTGCAAAAGCAACCTTTAAGAAAGGAAAATTGCAGCACCAGGAAAACATCAATTTGGGACAAGAATGAGATATAAAAGAACTTGAGCAAGAGGGAGTGTACAAATACTTGGGAATTGATGAAGGATCAGCAATAAAACATGAACAAATGCGAATAAAGCTTAGTAAGGAGTACTTTAGAAGACTTAAATTAATCCTGAAAACAGCACTGACACCTAGGAACAAGATCCAAGCTATAAATCAATTTGCCCTTCCTGTCTTAACTTATAGTTTTGGAGTGACTGACTGGCCACAAAAAGTGTTGGATAGATTGGATATTAAAACAAGAAGGATGCTTCATGCTTACCAAATGATTTATAAAAGTCAGTATACCACGGTTATATATTCCCCATTCTGAAGGAGGGATGGGCCTCCTTGAAATTGATTACATGTATAGATCTGCAATCATGGGACTCCACACATATCTACTGACCTCACAAGATCCAGATGTGGTGAAAGTTTTGAAACATGAGGAAAATAAATCTAAGATGACATCTCTGCTTAATTTAGCAGAAGCATATCAACGTCAAGCAGGAATGGAAATCAAACCAGAAGTGGATAAAAACCAGGCAGTAACTGAATGTGCTAAAAAAACAAAAGAAAAAATATAAGGTGAAGGACCAGGTGAGAAGACAAGAAATGTGGAAAAAACATAAATATAGTTGCAGGTATAGAAAACTTCTGGAGGAGCCTCATGTTGATCAAGAACGAACACAGGAATGGTTAAGGAGAGGTGAATTTACATCAAGAAATGAAAGGTTAATATTGGTAGCCCAAGATAGTGGGCTACGTACACGCTGGTTTACTAAGTCCATTGAACATGTGGGAGAAACAGACATGTAGGTTTTGTGGAATTGAATTGGAAACAGTCACACACCTTATTGCTGGTTGCGACTCTCTAATGGCAGAAGGACTGTATATTGAAAGGCATAATAATCTGGTGAAATTGTTACATTGGAGATTGTGCAAATATTATGGTATCAAAGTGGTTGAAAAATACTGGAAACAGAGAATCATAGAAAATTATGAAGTTTATATCACATGGGATCACCCAATACCAACAGTCCAAAAGACAGATGCTAGAAAACCAGATATAGTGGTCCAAGAAAAGAAGACAAAAGTAGCATTGATCATTGAAATCACCACAAATAGTGACTACAGTGTCTTGCATACAGAGAGACACAAAGTCATAAAATACCTCGATCTGCATACAGAAATAAGAGCCATGTGGAAGAAAGATACCCAGACAGTTCCAATAGTAGCAGGAGCAACTGGTCTTTTAAAAAAGAATTTACAATCGTATTTAGATGTTACCAGTTCATGTAACACCATACGAATTGCAGAAGGAGTCATTACTGGGCACATTGCGAGTGCTGAGAAGAGCACTTTTGGCTAACATCAAAGAATGAAACAATATTAATTTCATGAACTTTAATCGCACTTTGACTTAGGAATGGGGTCCATTCCTGTCATGGTATTAGAAACCCAAAAGACTTGGAGAAATTAAAAACGACAGTATGGAATCTCTCTCCTTCATCTATACTGGAAATTATGGAATCTCAGTCATCTATCCTATACCCCTTCATCTGTACTGAAGAGTACGGAATCTCAGTCAGCCATCCTATACCCCTTCATCTGTACTGGTCAGTATGGAATCTCAGTCAGCTGTCCTATACCACTTCATCTGTACTGGACATTATGGAATCTCAGTCAACTGTCCCACACTCCTTCATCTGTGCTGAAGAGCATGGAATCTCAGTCAGCTGTCCTACACTCCTCCATCTGCACTGGACAGTATGGAATCTCAGCTGTCCTCAAATCCTTCATCTGTACTGAACAGTACGGAATCTCAGTCAGCTATTCTACACCCTTTCATCTGTACCATTCAGTACAGAATCGCAGACAGCTGTCCTACACTCCTTCATCTGTACTGAACACCATGGAATCTCAGTCAGCTGTCCTATACTCCTCCGTCTGCACTGGACAGTATGGAATCTCGGTCAGTTGTCCTCTACTCCTTCATCTGTACTGAAGAGCTTGGAATCTCAGTCGGCTGTTCTATACCCCTTCATCTGTACTGGTCAGTATGGAATCTCAGACAGCTGTCCTATACTCCTTCATATGTGCTGGACAGTATGGAATCTCAGTCACCTCTCCTTACCCCTTCATCTGTACTGGTCATTATGGAATCCCAGTCAGCTGTTCCATACCCCTTCATCTGTACTGGTCAATATAGACTCTCCGTCAGCTGTCCTATACCCCTTCCTCTGTAATGGACATTTTTGAATCTCAGTCACCTGTCCTGTACCCTTTCATGTGTACTGGTCAGTACAGAATCTCAGTCAGCTGTCCTACACTCCTTCATCTGTAGTGATCATTATGGAATTTCAGTCAGCCGTCTTACACTCCTCAATCTGCAATGGACGGTATGGAATCTCAGTCAGCTGTCCTCCACTCCTTCATCTCTACTAAACTGTATGGAATCTCAGTTAGCTGTTGCATAGGGTCTATATTATATTATCGCATGCTTACATAAGCAAATGATAATTAATCGACCCCATGTAAGCAAAAGCTTACAATGTCAAGACCTCAGAACAGCGATTTTTTTTCCAAGGGAAAAAAAATCAATGTTCCAAAAAAAAAAAAAAAAAACTTTAAAACATTACATAAAGTGGGGGGCTTCACCCCCCACACCCCCCACACACCTCCCCTACTTAAATATACCAACTCTGAGATCGCACTACAGTGAAAAAATAGCAAAGTAATGGAAGCGGCCAAGAGAATTCTTTCCCAGGGAAAAAATTCACTTAAGAACAGCTTCGCTATTTTACCATTTCATTCTTTTACGTTCGATCAAGATGCATTCAACAAAATGCATCTGCGATCATGTAACAGGAACTCGTTGCATACCCATCATCTGTAGTGGACAGTACTGAATCTCAATCAGCTGTCCTACACCCCTTCATCTCTTCTGGAGACTATGAAATCTTAGTCAGCTGTCCTATACCGCTTCATCTATATTAGTCAGTATGGAATCTCAGTAAGCTGTCCTAATCCCCCTTCATTTGTACTGGTCAGTATGGAATCTCAGTCGGCTGTTCTATACCTCTTCGTCTGTATTGGTCAGTATGGAATCTCAGTCAACTGTCCTATATCCCTTCATCTGTATTGGACAATACGGAACCTCAATCAACTGTCCTCCACTCCTTCATCTGTACTGACTAGTATGGAATTTCAGTCAGCTGTTCTACATGCCTTCGTCTCTACTAAACAGTATAGAATATCAATCAGCTGCCCTCCTCTCCTTCATCTCTACTGGAAAGTATGGAATCTCAGTCAGCGATCCTATACCCCTTCATGTGTAATAATTGATATGGAATCTCAGTCCCCTTCATCTGTACTGGACAGTATCAATCGAAGTCAGCTGTTCTATACTCCTTCACCTGTGCTGGTCAGTGTGGAATCTCAGTCAGCTGTCATACACTCCTTCATCTGTACTGAACAGCATGGAATCTCAGACAGGTGTCCTACACTCCTCCATCTGCACCGGACAGTATGGAATCTCACTCAGCTGTCCTCCACTCTTTCATCTGTACTAAACAGTATGGAATCTCACTCAGCTGTCCTCCACTCTTTCATCTGTACTAAACAGTATGGAATCTCAGTCAGCTGTCCTCCACTCCTTCATCTGTACTGGTCAGTATGGAATCTCAGTCAGCTCTCCTATGCCCTTTCATCTGTACTGGTCAGTACAGAATCTCAGTCAGCTGTCCTCCACTCCTTCATCTCTACTGAATGTTATGGAATCTCAGGCAGCTGTCCTATACTCCATCATCTGTGCAAGACAGTATGGAATCTCGGTCACCTCTCCTTACCCCTTCATCTGTACTGGTCATTATGGAATCCCAGTCAGCTGTTCCATACCCCTTCATCTGTACTGATCAATATAGAATCTCTGTCGGCTGTCCTATACCCCTTCCTCTGTACTGGACATTATCGAATATCAGTCACCTGTCCTATACCCTTTCATCTGTACTGGTCAGTGCACTCCATCTGTAGTGGTCATTTTGGAATTTCAGTCAGCTGTCCTACATTCCTCAATCTGCTGTGGACACTATGGAATCTCAGTCAACTGTCCTATATTCCTTCATCTGTATTGGACAATATGGAACCTCAATCAGCTGTCCTCCCCTCCTTCATCTGTACTGACTAGTATGGAATTTCAGTCAGCTGTTCTACACACCTTCATTTCTACTGAAGAGTATAGAATATCAGTCAGCTGCCCTCCACTCCTTCATCTGTACTGAACAGTATGGAATCTCACTCAGCTGTCCTAAAGTCCTCCATCTGCACTGGACAGTATAGAATCTGAGTCAGCTGGACAGTAAGGAATCTCACTACATCTGTACTGGTCAATGTAGAATCTCCGTCGGCTGTCCTATACCCCTTCCTCTGTACTGGACATTATCGAATCTCAGTCACCTGTCCTATACCCTTTCATTTGTACTGGTCAGTACAGAATCTCAGTCAGCTGTCCTACCCTCCTTCATCTGTACTGGTCATTATGGAATCTCAGTCAGCTGTCCTCCACTCCTTCATCTGTACTGAACTGAATGGAATCTCAGTCAGCTGTTGGATACCCCTTCATCTGTAGTGGACAGTATCGAATCTCAATCAGCAGGCCTACACCCCTTCATCTCTACTGGAGAATATGAAATCTTAGTCAGCCGTCCTATACCCCTTCTTCTGTATTAGTCAGTATGGAATCTCAGTCAACTATTCTATATTCCTTCATCTGTATTGGATAATATGGAACCTCAATCAGCTGTCCTCTCCTTCATCTATACTGACTAGGTTGGAACTTCAGTCAGCTGTTCTACATGCCTTCGTCTCTACTGAAGAGTATAGAATATCAGTCAGCTGTCCTCCACTCCTTTATCTGTACTGAACAGTATGGAATCTCAGTCAGCTGTCCTATACCCCTTCATCTGTACTAGACAGTATGGAATCTCAGTCAGCTGCCCCATACCCAATCATCTGCACTGAGGAGTACGGAATCTCAGCCATCTACCCTATTCTGTGCGGAAGAGTACGGAATCTCAGTCAGCCACCCTATACCCTTTCATCTGTACTGGTCAGTATGGAATCTCAATCAGCAGTGCTACACCCCTTCATCTGTACTGGTCAGTATGAAATCTCAGTCAGCTGCCCCACACTCCTTCATCTGTACTGAACAGTATGGAATCTCATTCAGCTGTTCTACATTCCTCCATCTGCACTGGAAAGCATAGAATGTGAGTCAGCTGGACATTATGGAGTCTCGTTCCATCTGTACTGGTCAATATAGAATCTCCATTGGCTGTCCTATACCCCTTCCTCTCTAGTAGACATTATTGAATCTCAGTTACCTGTCCTATAACCTTTCATCTGTACTGGTCAGTACAGAATGTTCAGTCAGCTGTCCTATACTCCTTCATCTGTACTGGTCATTATGGAATTTCAGTCAGCTGTCCTACACTTTTCAATCTGCAATGGACAGTATGGAATCTCAGTCAGCTGTCCTCCACATCTGTACTGAACTGTATGGAATCTCAGTCAGCTGTTGTATACCCCTTCATCTGTACTGGACAGTATTGAATCTCAATCAGCTGTCCTACACCCCTTCATCTCAAGTGGAGACTACTTAGTCAGCCGTCCTATACCCCTTCTTCTGTATTATTAAGTATGGAATCTCAGTAAGCTGTTCTACTCCCCCTTCATCTGTACAGGTCAGTATGGAATCTCAGTCAGCTGTTCTATACCTCTTCATCTGTATTGGACAGTATGGAATGTCAGTCTGCCATCCTATACCCCTTCATCTGTACTATTTGGTATGGAAATTCAGTCCCCTTCATCTGTACTGAACAGTATGGAATCTCAGTCAGCTGTTCTATACTCCTTCATCTGTACTGGTCAGTGTGGAATCTCAGTCAGCTGTCATACACTCCTTCGTCTGTACTGAACAGTATGGAATTTCAGCCAGCTGTCCTATACCTCTTCATCTGTACTGGTCAGTATGGAATCTCAGTCAGGTGTCCTATGCCCCTTCATCTCTACTGGACATTATGGAATCTCAGTCAGCTGTCCTGTACCCTTTCATCTGTACTGGTCAGTACAGAATCTCAGACAGCTTTCCTACACTCCGCCATCTGCACTGGACAGTATGGAATCCCAGTCAGATGTCCTCCACTCCTTCATCTCTACTGAATATTATGGAATTTCAGACAGCTGCCCTATACTCTTTCATCTGTGCTGGACAGTATGGAATCTCTGTCACCTCTCCTTACCCCTTCATCTGTACTGGTCATTATGGAATCCCAATCAGCTGTTCCATACCCCTTCAGCTGCAATGGTCAATAGAGAATCTCAGTCGGCTGTCCTATACCCCTTCCTCTGTACTGGACATTATTGAATCTCAGACACCTGTCCTATACCCTTTCATCTGTACTTGTCAGTGCAGAATATCAGTCAGCTGTCCTACACACCTTCATCTGTAGTGGTAATTATGGAATTTCAGTCAGCTCTCCTACACTCCTCAATCTGCAATGGACAGTATGGAATCTCAGTCAGCTGTCCTCCACTCCTTCATCTGTACTGAACTGAATGGAATCTAAGTCAGCTGTTGCTTACCCCTTTATCTGTAGTGGACAGTATTGAATCTCAATCAGGTGTCCTACACCCCTTCATCTCTACTGAAAACTATGAAATCTTAGTCAGCCATCCTATACCCCTTCTTCTGTATTAGTCAGTATGGAATCTCAGTAAGCTGTCCTACTCCTTTTTCATCTGTACTGGTCACTATGGAACCTCAGTCAGTTGTTCTATACTGCTTCATCTGTACTGGACAGTATGGAATCTCAGTCAGCTGTTCTATACTCCTTCATCTGTACTGGTCAGTGTGGAATCTCAGTCAGATGTCATACACTCCTTCATCTGTACTGAACAGCATGGAATCTCAGACAGCTGTCCTATACTACTTCACCTGTGCTGAACAGTATGGAATTTCAATCACCTCTCCTTACCCCTTCATCTGCACTGGTCATTATGGAATCCCAGTCATCTGTTCCATACCCCTTCATCTGTACTGTTCAATATAGAATCTCTGTTGGGTGTCTTATACCCCTTCCTCTGTACTGGACATTATCTAATCTCAGTCACCTGTCCTATACCCTTTCATCTGTACTAGTCAATACAGAATCTCAGTCAGCTGTCCTATAATCCTTCATCTGTAGTGATCATTATGGTATTTCAGTCAGCTGTCCTACACTCCTCAATCTGCAAAGCACAGTATGGAATCTCAGTCAGCTGTCCTCCACTCATTCATCTGTACAGAACTGTATGGAATCTCAGTCAGCTGTTGTATGCCCCTTCATCTGTAGGGGACAGTATCGAATCTCAATCAGCTGTCCTACACCGCTTCATCTCTACTGGAGACTATGAAATCTTAGTCAGCCATCCTATACCCCTTCTTCTGTATTAGTCAGTATGGAATCTTAGTCAACTGTCCTATATTCCTTCATCTGTGCTGGACAGTATGGAATCTCAGTTAGCTGTCCTCAACTCCTTCATCTGTACTGAACAGCACGGAATTGCAGTCAGCTGTTCTATACCTTCATCTGTACTAGGCAGTATGGAATCTCAGTCAGCTATCCTATACCCTTTCACCTGTACCATTCAGTACAGAATCTCAGACAGATGTCCTACACTCCATCTGTACTGAACAGCATGGAATCTCAGTCAGCTGTTGTATACCCCTTCAACTGTAGGGAACAGTATGGAATCTCAATCAGCTGTCGTACACCTCTTCATCTCTACTGAAGACTATGAAATCTTAGCCATCACATACCCCTTCTTTTCTATTAGTCAGTATGGAATCTCAGTAAGCTGTCCTACTCCCTCTTCATCTGTACTGGTCACTATGGAATTTTAGTCAGCTGTTCTATACATCGTCATCTGTACTGGTCAGTATGGAATCTCAGTCAGCTGTTCATTACCTCTTCATCTGTATTGGTCAGTATGGAATCTCAGTCAACTGTCCTATATCCCTTCATCTGTATTGGACAATATGGAACCTCAATCAGGTGTCCTCCACTATTTCATCTATACTGACTAGTATGGAATTTCAGTCAGCTGTTCTACACGCCTTCATCTCTACTGAATAGTATAGAATATCAGCCAGCTGCTCTCCAACCCGTCATCTGTACTGAACAGTATGGAATCTCAGTCAGCTGTCCTAAACCCGTTCATCTGTACTGATCAGTATAGAATCTCAATCAACTGTCCTATACCTCTTCATCTCTAATGGACAGTATGGAATCTCATTCAGCTGTCCTATAACACTTTATCTGTACTGGACATTATGGGAACTCAGTCAGCTCTCCCACACTCCTTCATCTTTCTCACTCAACTGTCCTACAGTCCTACATTTGCACTGGACAGAATGGAATCTTAGTCAGCCATCCTATACTCCATCTCTACTGGTCAGTATGGAATCTAAATCAGCTGTGTTACACCCTTCATCTGTACTGCTCAGTATGAAATCTCAGTCAGCTTCCCCACACTCATTCTTCTGTACTGGACATTATGGAATCTCACTCAGCTGTCCTACATTCCTCCATCTGCATTGAACAGTATAGAATCTGAGTTGGCTGGACAGTATGGAATCTCACTCCTTCATCTATACTGGACAGTATGGAATCTCTCTCCTTCATCTATACTGGAAATTATGGAATCTCGGTCATCTATCCTATACCCCTTCATCTGTGCTGTTGAGCACAGAATCTTAGTCAGCCATCCTATACCCCTTCATCTGTACTGACTAGTATGGAATTTCAGTCAGCTGTTCTACACACCTTCATTTCTACTGAAGAGTATAGAATATCAGTCAGCTGCCCTCCACTCCTTCATCTGTACTGAACAGTATGGAATCTCACTCAGCTGTCCTAAAGTCCTCCATCTGCACTGGACAGTATAGAATCTGAGTCAGCTGGACAGTAAGGAATCTCACTACATCTGTACTGGTCAATGTAGAATCTCCGTCGGCTGTCCTATACCCCTTCCTCTGTACTGGACATTATCGAATCTCAGTCACCTGTCCTATACCCTTTCATTTGTACTGGTCAGTACAGAATCTCAGTCAGCTGTCCTACCCTCCTTCATCTGTACTGGTCATTATGGAATCTCAGTCAGCTGTCCTCCACTCCTTCATCTGTACTGAACTGAATGGAATCTCAGTCAGCTGTTGGATACCCCTTCATCTGTAGTGGACAGTATCGAATCTCAATCAGCAGGCCTACACCCCTTCATCTCTACTGGAGAATATGAAATCTTAGTCAGCCGTCCTATACCCCTTCTTCTGTATTAGTCAGTATGGAATCTCAGTCAACTATTCTATATTCCTTCATCTGTATTGGATAATATGGAACCTCAATCAGCTGTCCTCTCCTTCATCTATACTGACTAGGTTGGAACTTCAGTCAGCTGTTCTACATGCCTTCGTCTCTACTGAAGAGTATAGAATATCAGTCAGCTGCCCTCCACTCCTTTATCTGTACTGAACAGTATGGAATCTCAGTCAGCTGTCCTATACCCCTTCATCTGTACTAGACAGTATGGAATCTCAGTCAGCTGCCCCATACCCAATCATCTGCACTGAGGAGTACGGAATCTCAGCCATCTACCCTATTCTGTGCGGAAGAGTACGGAATCTCAGTCAGCCACCCTATACCCTTTCATCTGTACTGGTCAGTATGGAATCTCAATCAGCAGTGCTACACCCCTTCATCTGTACTGGTCAGTATGAAATCTCAGTCAGCTGCCCCACACTCCTTCATCTGTACTGAACAGTATGGAATCTCATTCAGCTGTTCTACATTCCTCCATCTGCACTGGAAAGTATAGAATGTGAGTCAGCTGGACATTATGGAGTCTCGTTCCATCTGTACTGGTCAATATAGAATCTCCATTGGCTGTCCTATACCCCTTCCTCTCTAGTAGACATTATTGAATCTCAGTTACCTGTCCTATAACCTTTCATCTGTACTGGTCAGTACAGAATGTTCAGTCAGCTGTCCTATACTCCTTCATCTGTACTGGTCATTATGGAATTTCAGTCAGCTGTCCTACACTTTTCAATCTGCAATGGACAGTATGGAATCTCAGTCAGCTGTCCTCCACATCTGTACTGAACTGTATGGAATCTCAGTCAGCTGTTGTATACCCCTTCATCTGTACTGGACAGTATTGAATCTCAATCAGCTGTCCTACACCCCTTCATCTCAAGTGGAGACTACTTAGTCAGCCGTCCTATACCCCTTCTTCTGTATTATTAAGTATGGAATCTCAGTAAGCTGTTCTACTCCCCCTTCATCTGTACAGGTCAGTATGGAATCTCAGTCAGCTGTTCTATACCTCTTCATCTGTATTGGACAGTATGGAATGTCAGTCTGCCATCCTATACCCCTTCATCTGTACTATTTGGTATGGAAATTCAGTCCCCTTCATCTGTACTGAACAGTATGGAATCTCAGTCAGCTGTTCTATACTCCTTCATCTGTACTGGTCAGTGTGGAATCTCAGTCAGCTGTCATACACTCCTTCGTCTGTACTGAACAGTATGGAATTTCAGCCAGCTGTCCTATACCTCTTCATCTGTACTGGTCAGTATGGAATCTCAGTCAGGTGTCCTATGCCCCTTCATCTCTACTGGACATTATGGAATCTCAGTCAGCTGTCCTGTACCCTTTCATCTGTACTGGTCAGTACAGAATCTCAGACAGCTTTCCTACACTCCGCCATCTGCACTGGACAGTATGGAATCCCAGTCAGATGTCCTCCACTCCTTCATCTCTACTGAATATTATGGAATTTCAGACAGCTGCCCTATACTCTTTCATCTGTGCTGGACAGTATGGAATCTCTGTCACCTCTCCTTACCCCTTCATCTGTACTGGTCATTATGGAATCCCAATCAGCTGTTCCATACCCCTTCAGCTGCAATGGTCAATAGAGAATCTCAGTCGGCTGTCCTATACCCCTTCCTCTGTACTGGACATTATTGAATCTCAGACACCTGTCCTATACCCTTTCATCTGTACTTGTCAGTGCAGAATATCAGTCAGCTGTCCTACACACCTTCATCTGTAGTGGTAATTATGGAATTTCAGTCAGCTCTCCTACACTCCTCAATCTGCAATGGACAGTATGGAATCTCAGTCAGCTGTCTTCCACTCCTTCATCTGTACTGAACTGAATGGAATCTAAGTCAGCTGTTGCTTACCCCTTTATCTGTAGTGGACAGTATTGAATCTCAATCAGGTGTCCTACACCCCTTCATCTCTACTGAAAACTATGAAATCTTAGTCAGCCATCCTATACCCCTTCTTCTGTATTAGTCAGTATGGAATCTCAGTAAGCTGTCCTACTCCTTTTTCATCTGTACTGGTCACTATGGAACCTCAGTCAGTTGTTCTATACTGCTTCATCTGTACTGGACAGTATGGAATCTCAGTCAGCTGTTCTATACTCCTTCATCTGTACTGGTCAGTGTGGAATCTCAGTCAGATGTCATACACTCCTTCATCTGTACTGAACAGCATGGAATCTCAGACAGCTGTCCTATACTACTTCACCTGTGCTGAACAGTATGGAATTTCAATCACCTCTCCTTACCCCTTCATCTGCACTGGTCATTATGGAATCCCAGTCATCTGTTCCATACCCCTTCATCTGTACTGTTCAATATAGAATCTCTGTTGGGTGTCTTATACCCCTTCCTCTGTACTGGACATTATCTAATCTCAGTCACCTGTCCTATACCCTTTCATCTGTACTGGTCAGTACAGAATCTCAGTCAGCTGTCCTATAATCCTTCATCTGTAGTGATCATTATGGTATTTCAGTCAGCTGTCCTACACTCCTCAATCTGCAAAGCACAGTATGGAATCTCAGTCAGCTGTCCTCCACTCATTCATCTGTACAGAACTGTATGGAATCTCAGTCAGCTGTTGTATGCCCCTTCATCTGTAGGGGACAGTATCGAATCTCAATCAGCTGTCCTACACCGCTTCATCTCTACTGGAGACTATGAAATCTTAGTCAGCCATCCTATACCCCTTCTTCTGTATTAGTCAGTATGGAATCTTAGTCAACTGTCCTATATTCCTTCATCTGTGCTGGACAGTATGGAATCTCAGTTAGCTGTCCTCAACTCCTTCATCTGTACTGAACAGTACGGAATTGCAGTCAGCTGTTCTATACCTTCATCTGTACTAGGCAGTATGGAATCTCAGTCAGCTATCCTATACCCTTTCACCTGTACCATTCAGTACAGAATCTCAGACAGATGTCCTACACTCCATCTGTACTGAACAGCATGGAATCTCAGTCAGCTGTTGTATACCCCTTCAACTGTAGGGAACAGTATGGAATCTCAATCAGCTGTCGTACACCTCTTCATCTCTACTGAAGACTATGAAATCTTAGCCATCACATACCCCTTCTTTTCTATTAGTCAGTATGGAATCTCAGTAAGCTGTCCTACTCGCTCTTCATCTGTACTGGTCACTATGGAATTTTAGTCAGCTGTTCTATACATCGTCATCTGTACTGGTCAGTATGGAATCTCAGTCAGCTGTTCATTACCTCTTCATCTGTATTGGTCAGTATGGAATCTCAGTCAACTGTCCTATATCCCTTCATCTGTATTGGACAATATGGAACCTCAATCAGGTGTCCTCCACTATTTCATCTATACTGACTAGTATGGAATTTCAGTCAGCTGTTCTACACGCCTTCATCTCTACTGAATAGTATAGAATATCAGCCAGCTGCTCTCCAACCCGTCATCTGTACTGAACAGTATGGAATCTCAGTCAGCTGTCCTAAACCCGTTCATCTGTACTGATCAGTATAGAATCTCAATCAACTGTCCTATACCTCTTCATCTCTAATGGACAGTATGGAATCTCATTCAGCTGTCCTATAACACTTTATCTGTACTGGACATTATGGGAACTCAGTCAGCTCTCCCACACTCCTTCATCTTTCTCACTCAACTGTCCTACAGTCCTACATTTGCACTGGACAGAATGGAATCTTAGTCAGCCATCCTATACTCCATCTCTACTGGTCAGTATGGAATCTAAATCAGCTGTGTTACACCCCTTCATCTGTACTGCTCAGTATGAAATCTCAGTCAGCTTCCCCACACTCATTCTTCTGTACTGGACATTATGGAATCTCACTCAGCTGTCCTACATTCCTCCATCTGCATTGAACAGTATAGAATCTGAGTTGGCTGGACAGTATGGAATCTCACTCCTTCATCTATACTGGACAGTATGGAATCTCTCTCCTTCATCTATACTGGAAATTATGGAATCTCGGTCATCTATCCTATACCCCTTCATCTGTGCTGTTGAGCACAGAATCTTAGTCAGCCATCCTATACCCCTTCATCTGTACTGGTCAGTATGGAATCTCAATCACCTGTCCTATACCACTTCATCTGTACTGGACATTATGGAATCTTAGTCAGCTGTTCCACACTCCTTCATCTGTGCTGGACAGCATGGAAGCTCAGTCAGCTATCCTATACCCTTTCATCTGTACCATTCAGTACAGAATCTCACACACAAACACAAGCACACTAAACGAACAGCAATCCCCACACATACACCTAAAATCTTACATCTAACCCTACACTAAACTGTACATATACCACTAACTATCCACTTACCTTAACCCAAACCCTAACCCTAAGGTCCGTCACTATCGCACACTCACCTCACCCGCGCCCTAACCCTAACTCACCTACCCTGCCCTAACCCTCACGTCCACACAATCGCACACTTACCTGACCCACAGCCTAACTCTAACTCACCTAACCCGCCCTAACCCTCACGTCCTCACAATCGCACACTTACCTGAACCCGACCCGTAACGTTACACCACAGCACTGAAAATAGCAAAGTGACAGAAACGGACAACTGAATTCTTTCTCTGGGAAAAAATTCAGTTTTCTGCAGCTTCGCTATTTTCAGTGTTCGCTGAATAGGGTTCAATATTAGAACATTCGATGTTCTGAAACATCGATGTTCTAATATAGACCCATACTGGACAGTATGGAATCTCAGCCAGCTGTCCTACACTCCTTCATCTATACTGACTAGTATGAAATTTCAGTCAGCTGTTCTACACACCTTCGTCTCTACTGAACAGTATAGAATATCACTCAGCTGCCCTTCACTCCTTCATCTGTACTGAACAGTATGGAATCTCAGTCAGCTGTCCTATACCCCTTCATCTGTACTGGAGAGTATGAAATCTCAGTCAGACATCCTATACCCCTTCAACTGTACTTGTCACTATGGAATCTCATTCGACTGACATACACTCCATCTGTACTGAACAGTATGAAATCTCAGTCAGCTGTCGTATACCCGTTCAACTGTACTGATCAGTATAGAATCTCCGCCAGCTGTCCTATACCTCTTCATCTCTAATGGACAGTATGGAATCTCATTCAGCTGTCCTAAAGTCCTCCATTTGCACTGGACAGAATGGAATCTTAGTCAGCCATCCTATACTCCATCTCTACTGGTCAGTATGGAATCTAAATCAGCTGTGCTACACCCCTTCATCTGTACTGCTCAGTATGAAATCTCAGTCAGCTGCCCCACACTCCTTCATCTGTACTGAACAGTATGGAATCTCACTCAGCTGTCCTACATTCCTCCATCTGCACTGGACAGTATAGAATCTGAGTCGGCTGGACAGTATGGAATCTCACTCCATCTATAGTGGAAATTAAGAAATCTCAGTCATCTATCCTATACCCCTTCATCTGTACTGCTCAGTATGGAATCTCAGTCAGCTGTCCTACACTCCTCCATCTGCACTGGACAGTATGGAATCTCAGTCAGCTGTCCTCCACTCCTTCATCTGTACTGAACAGTACGGAATCTCAGTCAGCTGTCCTATACCCCTTCATCTGTACTGGACAATATGGAATCTCAGTTAGCTGTCCTATACCCTTTCATCTGTACTGGCCAATACAGAATCTCAGACAGCTGTCCTACACTCTTCCATCTGCACTCGACAGTATGGAGTCCCAGTCAGCTGTTCTCCACTCCTTCATCTGTACTGAATATTATGGAATCTCAGACAGCTGTCCTATGCTCCTTCATATGTGCTGGACAGTATGGAATCTCGGTCACCTATCATTACCCCTTTATCTGTACTGGTCATTATGGAATCCCAGTCAGCTGTTCCATACCCCTTCATCTGTACTGGTCAATATAGACTCTCCATCGGCTGTCCTATACCCCTTCCTTTGTACAGGACATTATCGAATCTCAGTCACCTGTCCTATACGCTTTCATCTGTACTGGTCAGTACAGAATCTCAGTCAGCTGTCCTACACTCCTTCATCTGTACTGGTCATTATGGAATTTCAGTCAGCTGTCCTACACTCCTCAATCTGCACTGGACAGTATGGAATCTCAGTCAGCTGTCCTCCACCCCTTCATCTGTACTGGTCAGTATGGAATCTCAGTCAGCTGTTCAATACGTCTTCATCTGTATTGGTCAATATGGAATCTCTGTCAACTGTCTTATATCCCTTCATCTGTATTGGACAGTATAGAACCTCAGTCAACTGTTCCCCACTCCTTCATCTGTACTGACTAGTATTGAATTTGAGGCAGCTGTTCTACATGCCTTCATCTCTACTGAAGAGTATAGAATAACATTCATCTGCCCTCCACTCCTTCATCTCTGCTGGAGAGTATGGAATCTCAGTCAGCCATCCTATACTCCTTCATGTGTACTAGTTGGTATGGAAGCCCAGAATCCCTTCATCTGTACTGGACAGTATGTAATCTCAGCCATTAGTTCTATACACCTTCATCTGTACTCGTCAGTCTGAAATCTCAGTCAACTGTCATACTCTCCTTCATCTGTACCGAACAGCAGGAAATCTCAGTCAGATCTTCTATACACCTTCATCTGTAGTGGAGAGTATGGAATCTCAGTCAGCCATTCTATATCCCTTCATCTGTACTGGTCAGTATGGAATCTCAGTCAGCTGTCCTATACCCTTTCATCTGTACTGGTCAGTACAGAATCTTGGTCAGCTGTCCCACACTCCTTCCTCAGTACTGAACAGTATGGAATCTCACTCAGCTGTTCTACAGTCCTGCATCTGCACTCGATAGTATGGAATCTTAGTCAGCCATCCTATACCCCTTCATCTGTACTGGTCAGTATGGAATCTCAGTCAGCTGTCCTATACCACCATCTGTACTGGACATTATGGAATCTCAGTCAGCTGTCCTATACCTCTTCATCTGTACAGGACAGTGTGGAATCTCATTCAGCTGTCCTATACTCCCTCAGCTGTACTGGTCAGTATGGAATCTCAGTCAGCTGTCATACACTCCTTCGTCTGTACTGACCTGTATGGAATCTCAGGCAGCTGTCGTATACCTGTTCATCTGTACTGGTCAGTAAGGGTCTCAGTCAGCTGCTCTATACCTCTTCATCTCTACTGGAGAGTATGGAATCTCAATCTGCCGTCCTATACCCCTTATAATCTCAGTCAGCTGTTCTATACTCCTCCATCTGCACTGGACAGTATGGAATCTCAGTCAGCTGTCCTATACCCCTTCATCTGTATTAGACATTAAGGAATCTCAGTCAGCTGTCCTATACCCTTTCATCTGTACTGGTCAATACAGAATCTCAGACAGCTGTCCTACACTCCTCCATCTACACTGGACAGTATGGAATCCCAGTCAGCTGTTCTCCACTCCTTCATCTCTACTTAATATTATGGAATCTCAGACAGCTGTCCTATGCTCCTTCATATGTGCTGGACAGTATGGAATCTCGGTCACCTATCATTATCCCTTCATCTGTACTGGCCATTATGGAATCCCAGTCAGCTGTTCCATACCCCTTCATCTGTACTGGTCAATATAGACTCTACGTCGGCTGTCCTATACCCCTTCTTCTGTACAGGACATTATCGAATCTCAGTCACCTGTCCTATACCCTTTCATCTGTATTGGTCAGTACAGAATCTCAGTCAGCTGTCCTACCCTCCTTCATCTGTACTGGTCATTATGGAATTTGAGTCAGCTGTCCTACACTCCTCAATCTGCAATGGGCAGTATGGAATCTCAGTCAGCTGTCCTATACCCCTTTTTCTGTATTAGTCAGTGTGGAATCTCAGTAAGCTGTCCTACATCCCCTTCATCTGTACTGGTCAGTATGGAATCTCAGTCAGCCATCCTATACCCCTTCATGTGTACTAGTTGGTATGGAAGCCCAGAATCCCTTCATCTGTACTGGACAGTATGGAATCTCAGCCAGCAGTTCTATACACCTTCATCTGTACTCATCAGTGTGGAATGTCAGTCAGCTGTCATACACTCCTTCATCTGTACTGAACAGCATGGAATCTCAGTCAGATCTCCTATATCCCTTCATCTGTACTGGAGAGTATGGAATCTCAGTCAGCTGTCCTATACCCCTTCATCTCTACTGGTCAGTACAGAATCTCAGTCAGCTGTCCTATACCCATTAATCCATACTGGTCAGTATGGAATCTCAGTCAGCTGTCCTATACCCTTTTGTCTGTACTGGTCAGTACAGAATCTCAGTCAGCTGTCCCACACTCATTCATCAGTACCAAACAGTATGGAATCTCACTCAGCTGTTCTACAGTCCTCCATCTGCACACAATAGTATGGAATCTTAGTCAGTCATCCTATACCCCTTCATTTGTACTGGTCAGTATGGAATCTCAATCAGCCCACCTATACCCCTTCATCTGTACTGCTCAGCATAGACTCTTAGTCAGGGGTCCTATACCCCTTCATCTGTACTGGTCAGTATGGAATCTCAGTCAGCTGTCCTATACCACTTTATCTGTACTGGACATTATGGAATCTCAGTCAGCTGTCCTATACCCCTTCATCTGTACAGGATAGTGTGGAATCTCAGTCAGCTGTCCTATACCTCTTCATCTGTACAGGACAGTGTGGAATCTCATTCAGCTGTGCTATACTCCCTCAGCTGTACTGGTCAGCATGGAATCTCAGGCAGCTGTCCTATACCCGTTCATCTGTACTGGTCAGTATGGGTCTCAGTCAGCTCTCCAATACCCCTTTATCTGTAGTGGACAGTATGTAATCTCAGCCAACTGTGCTACACCCTTTCATCTGTACTGGTCAGTACAGAATCTCAGTCGGCTCTTTCCCTTTCTGTAGCCAGCCTGATAGTAATAGGTATTTTGAGGCAGTGTACTAACTGCCTCATGCTTACTGAGAACTCTTTTATTTTTACCTCACAAGGATTCAGTATGTAAGGAATGTAAGTATTTCCTTATCTTGGAGTCTCCCCTCTCACCTCAGAACACATTCAATAAGCACAACACATATACACACGGCACAGGGCTCTTCCACTAAACCAGCTTATGCTGAGGATGATAATAGAATGCCACCTAAGCCTCCCAGGCTAAAAACTAAGAAACCTCAGACGTGTTCACACAGCAGCACACCCACCTTCACCCCTCACACCAACTAAGACACATACTTCTGAGAGTCACAAGACTGCAGAGTCCATGCCCTTATGGCCCACTGAGACTGTATCAAACCATGGTAATGTTTTAGTGACTCTATTGTAAGGCATATGGACACCTCGCTCACCGAGCTGGATAAGAATAGGGTGACAGTTAGCTGTCTTTCTGGATCCCAGATCTGGGATGTTTCAAGGGCTCTTAGATCCCTCCATCCTGATAAACATGATCATGACCTAATAGTGGTCCATTTGAAGGTGAATGACCTTAAAGACTCTACTCAGAGGGACAGGAGAGACACTGGTCTTGAGTGGTATTTTGCCATCACCGAGATTCAAAGACAAGATAATTGGCTTTAATAATTTGCTATGTAGTTGTTGTCAATCTAGGGGGGGGGGTCCAGTATATGTCAGCTTGGGATAAGATAGCTGACAAGTCTTCCTGCTTTGCCAGGGATGGTCTTTGCCTTTCTTACCAAGACTTTTGCATTCTGGCTAAAACCATTGCTGTACCCGTAGTGCTTTTTAGGCAGAGACTATTTGATGGATATTCCACCCTAGTAAATTCTAATTTGGAACACATTAATGTGGCTCTACTCTATGGTAGGAGTCTTTAACAAAAAAATGTCTGAACTTGAGGCTTTCCCACAACTTGAACAAATATATATATATATATATATATATATATATATATATAGTTACAGAAACATATTTTCAGACCAATGAAATAACTCCCTCTGTTCCTTGGTATAATGCTAATCATGTCCTGAGACCCACTGGTGATTGTGGGGGAGTCCTGGGCATAATACCAATCATGTATACCCATTGATGATTGTGGATGAGTCCTGGGTATAATGCCAATCATGTCTTCAGACCTACTGGTGATTGTGGTGGAGTATCAGTATTTGTCAAGGATATCATCACCTCATGGCAGATTCCTTGGAACACCACATGTGAGCTCCTAGAAGTCCAAATCACCCTAAAAAAGACTAATTAGGGCTTCATAGATCGCTATAGAACACTCTATGTCCCCTTCTGAGCACAATAGCTATCTTAATAGAGTAGCTGAAATTCCCATTAAACCCAAGACCTTTCTACTGGGATACCTCAACTATAAGTCAAAAAATGGCTGATCTACAATGCCAATTGTCGGCATGCCCAGTATTTCCTTGGCATTATAAATGCTGACTCTCTTTCACAAATAGTAAGCCATCCTACTAGGGGTCTCAGTATCCTGGATCTAGTCCTCACAAATATGGCCACTTCTTGGAAAGCTCTATACGTATCATCATGTCTTCTTAAATCAAACCACAAGTTTGTGACCTTTTCCTTTAGAACAGGTGATGCTTCCCCTGTAAATATTTCTGTGTTTAGGGACTTCTCCAAAGCAAGCCTTCTTCAGCTACTTAATGATTTAAATTCTGCTGTAATCCTCCTTTGAAGGTTCTCATTGCTAAAGCTGCCACATATGTCTCTGACTATTTCTCCCACTTAAATAGTTTTATTTATAAGGTAGTTCCTATCTGCAACAATATAATGAGAAGTTTAAAAACAACTCCCTGTAGTGGAATATCTGTATAAATAAATTATATAACAAGAGAAAGAAACTGCTTAATGCTCATAAGAGGTCTCATTCTACCTACTTTAAGAGCACACTTAAGCAAACTAACAAACAGATTAAGGGAACCATTAGGATATTCAAAGCTGAGTATGAACATAAAACCAAAAATAACTGCAAATCTTTTTTTAACTATCTCATAAAGTTAAGAACACATTGGCAAAACGTCCCAAAGAGTTGACTCAGTTGTTCAGGATTTGGGAGTTTATGTAGACAGTGACCTAACTTTTGACTAACTTGAGTCTATTGTTGTAAGAAAGTCTTTCTATATTGCACAGCTTCTAAACAAAAGAATTGTGTTTAGCTCTAGATGTCATTGTTCCCCTTTACTCATCCCTCATTAGGCCAATCATTGAATATAATGACCCATTTAGCATGTCTTGACACATGCAACAACTGGAATGCCCACAGAGATACCTTACTAAAAGGATGCAAGGCCTAAACAACATGTCCTACATGGACTAACTCAGAGCCATGTCACTATACTCAGTATCCTACAAACTGCTAAAAGGTGACTTGCGTCTGGTATACAAGGCAGCCTCCAGCTGATTACTGGTGGATTTACTGCACATCAGCAAGTCAAATAGCATCACAAATACACAGTCTAGGGATCTAAACCTGTTCTACACATCAACAGAATGGTTTAGAAGGACAGGTATATTTCACACAAGATACTGTTTCTGTGGAACCCATCCACATAAAACAAAGTTCACCCCCCTCCATTTCAAGTACAACTTAGAGCTATGGCTGGAAATCAGAAAATTTACCCAGGGATTGTCCCGTGCACTACTATTGGACAGATGTAGCTCCTAAATGCTCTATAACATGCTTGGGTCCCCTCAAATTATTTATGGCATGATCCCACTTATTCTCATTAGTGATAATACATAATTATCAACCATGGGATGGGTAAGGCCAACCTATAACCAAATGGGGTTCATTATTTTGAGCACAAAAAGGGAAAATAGCTAGGCTTAAAATGATCCATAAGGGGTGCTAGCCTAGTACTTACCTATGAACCTATGGACCAACACCCAACAATGTTTGGAGCTAGTCCACAATAATACTACACTTTCTGGCCCAAAGGAAATCGTTAATATCCTAGCTAACACATTTAGTGCAAATGTTACTCCACCCACAGTTATAGCTATCCCACAGGTTCTGCAATCTCAGATACCCCCTTTAATTATTATGGAACAAGTTTTCTCAGCCATTTAAAAAATTAAGAATAGTTCATCTCTGGGCCTTGACAATATGCCAGGTTGCCTGATTATCAGTGCCAAATATGGCCTGTCTGACCCCCTACGTAAACACTTTAATCTAAGCCTATGTACTGGTTATATTCCAGAAGCCTGGAAAACAGCTATTCTAATTCCATTACATAGGGTTCTCCCTACAGAAAACCCTGTAAAGCTATGGAGCACATTATCTCAGACTTCATTAATCTGGACATTGAAAATCTCTCATTCCTGGACCCTCATCAATTTGGCTATATCAAAGGAAGGTCTTGTCCTTTAACCTCACTAATTTCTTTGAAAAAGTAACTGAAGCAGTGGATAGTGGTTATGCAGTGCATACAGTATATCTAGACCTGGTCAATGCCTCTGACACTATTCCCTATGCAAGCATTATTGACAGACTTGTAAATCTGGATAAATCCTTATATTCTGTGATACAAACTGACTGACAGAAAGAGTAGCAGCTCCCACTTCTGAAAGTAAGACAGTTACCAGTGGTGTTCCACAATGCTCAAGTTTTAGGCCATGTCCTAGTTGGTATATGTTTCTCAGACATTCAAGCCAGCACTTCTGGACTATGCTTAACTAAGTTTGCAGATGGCTGTAAATTGGGTATTTTTATTCAATCTTCAACTGATTCACAATTTCTCCACCACAACTTAGACCACTATAACAATTGGTACAAAGGCAATGGTCTGAAATTAAATGTAAAAAAACAGCATAGTCCATTGCTATAAACCAAACAGTTTCACTTACAGTACAGTAGATGCACCCCTCCAATCAGACAGTGTGTTTTAAGGGACTTTGGTACTATTGCTGATAATTCCTTATCATTTGACCATAATATCTCCACAGTAGCACTGAAAGCTTTTTATCTGTCCCATCTAATTTTTGAAGACATCTCCACTACATCCAAAGACCTCTTAATTCCCATTTACTCATATCTTATCGGGCCCATTATTGAATATAAAGCACTTTTGGGCATGTATTTATCTAAACACATGACACAACTTGAGAGACTTCTGACATTCATAACTTAAAAGATCAGTGGCCTTAAAAATCGTAGTCATCAGGAGAGAATGGCAGCCTTTTCTTTGTACTCACTCACTTACAAACTCCTCCATGGAGACTTATGTCTAGCCTTTTGTGCCATGAAAGATCCAACCCTATTTGATCTACTCCTTTGCAGAACTAATGGTTAATCGAATACTCAGTCAAAGGAATTAAACTTTCATCAGCAGATAAATAAAACTTGTTGACTTGATAGTCATATCCCAACATATCCCTCACCTCTGGAACAAACTTCTACTACATGTCAGACAGAGTAGCAACTTTGCTACCCTCAAAGTAAAGCTAGATAACTGGATGGGCAGCCTTGAACTCTCTTCCGGTGTATCTTGTCCTCCTTGAGGCTAAAGATACATTTTGAATGGGGTTTTTGGTTAGGCTTAAAATGGTCTACAGACCAGTTGCCTAATATTCACCTGTGAACCTATTTCTTGTCATCAAGTAAGACAAAGTCATGATACTATGCCTCATTCCAAGAAGTAACACATGTGCACTTGATACATTTTGTCTTTTGGTCTGTGCTAGAGCACTTATTAGCACATGCATTCTGTCTGCTAGAAAACGGTATTGTTGTCACTTTCCTTAAATATCAAAATTATTCAATGATGTTTTGAGAACACTGAAAAATCATTCTATGTCAGCCTGACTTGTAGTTACAGTTAGGAAAAATATGCAGAAATCATTTCAAAGAAACAAATGAATGTTACAGCTCACATTATTAAGACATTGAATATGTTCTTACAGGAGACATAGCTCATGTTATGGGAGGGCTGTAGTAATGCTTGTTGAATCTTAGTGCAGTGTTAGTTCCGGGTTACCTCATGATGTGCTGGATTACAGGAATCATTTGTCATTTTTGCTTTACATGCCCTTTGTTAAATATCACTGTAGTGTACTGCTGACATCTACTATTAAGTGTTTGTTTATACTGCTCTAAGTCTGTACCTGCTTAGCTGCATTCTGGACTGTCAGGAATTAAAAAGGGGAATTTTGTATTTCATTTACCCATATAAAGGACCTCTGTTTACTTTCTATACAGTACTAATCTCCCAGCATCACTGCTTTTGCTAGTTAGTATATTTTATAATTTGTTCTGTACCAAAATTACTGCTTGGGGGTTGCTATACTGAGTCTGTTTTTTTTTTTTACTTTAAACAATGTTCCTCTTACATTACACCCTTTCTATGTATACTGTGACAGTATGTTGTTTTTCTGCATTCACTTAGAAAGCGAGTACCTCAAATAATTGCTTTGTTTGCGAATCTCTGTAATGAATATACAGTACATTTTCCCATGTCTCCCCTTGATTTGTCATTTTTGCTAGGTCATACAAACATTTTATGGGGATCTTCTTATTACTGTGATGTCACCACTGGCAGCAGTAATCAAGGAACCTCAATCCTCACCACTAGTACCAGCAGGGGACATACATTGGGAAGATGACAATTACACACACAGTATTTCCAGATGCAGCTCTCTACATCAAATACAATTTCCCTTAACAGCACACAGAAACCACAGTCAGTCAGGGGCTGGTTTCTCCCTCTTTCTCCAGATCCCTAATAAGACTCCCCACTAACGCAGCTATAGAGCTGAGATTTCAGCTGTGTGGCCAAGCCAAGACCTCCAGCAACCTCTCTGTCCAACCAGTGTTTTGTGTCCCTGCCCAGTAAACACTTCCAAGACAATAAAAAAAAAACTTCTAGTTCTAGACATTGTATTTGTTACTGCACTGAAACTGAAAGATAACATCCTTTCAGGTTTGATTTATACACACACACACACACACACACACACACACACACACACACACACACACACACACCCCTGGCAAAGGCTGGCACAGGTTTACTAGCTATGCCCCCTTCTGCCCAGACTATAAGGTAGTTTTTATTCCTACCAGTTACTCCTTATCAGCTACTTTAAGGCCCTTAACAAAGGGTGTCCAATCTTACTGTGCAATGTTACTATTAATACAAATGGTAGTTTGACTAAGAGCAGGGTTATTAGGAGTGGCTCACAGTGTCACCAAATAAGTATGCAAATACTCTCAGAACTTAAATATGCTTCACAAATATCAGCCACAATGAAAAGTTTAAATATATTTAATAATAATTAGTAAAAGAACAACAAAATACTCAGTATATAATTACAGTTACATCAGAGTTCAAAATCACAGGAGATATTTAAAACAACATTACAGGGCAGTCTCAAATAAATGCAGAAAACATCTAAACTATAATTCACTATATTCCTGACTGAATCTAACAGAATTACTATACCCCAGTTAACTTACTTACAGAGCAAGGAGGCAGATAAGGTGAATGGGTCTTCCAGCTGATGTTGTCAGGTCAAAGAAAATACAGAACACTCAGTCTCTCTCAGAGAGTTCTTAAATTAATATCACAAATATTACTGCTGGGATAGCTTTCAGGATGACATCACTTCTGGTCATCTGACTCTATCCCAGTTAAAACTCCCATCGATGGAGCTGGTAGCATTTAGCATCTACCTGTAAAATACATAAACAAGGGCTTTTCTTAGATCTATGGCAGATCCTGGAAGTCATAAAAGAATAAATACTTCCAACACAATACAAAAAACTTATAGATCTAGACATTGTATCTGTTACTGCACTGAAACTCAAAGATAACATCCATTTATTATGTGGTCATAAAGTAATTTAATTTCATCTATTTTTCTGAAGTTAACTTCTTGTGTTCCAGTTTCCAATGTTAAAATATATACAAGTGGATATAAAAAGTTTACACACTTCTGTTAAAATGCCAGGTTTTTGTGATATAAAAAATGAGACCACAATAAATCATTTCAAAACTTTTCCTACCTTTAATGTGACCTATTACCTGTACAATTCAATTAAAACACAAACAAATATGTTAGGGGAAAAATATAAGCAATAAAAAACATACAATAAGCTGATTGCATAAGTGTGCACAGCCTTAAACCAATACTTTGTTGAAGCACCTTTTGATTTCATTACAGCATTAAGTCTTATTGGGTAGGAGGCTATCAGCATGGCACATCTTGACTTGGCAATATTTGCCCACTCTTCCTTGCAAAAGTGCTCCAAATCTGTCAGACTGAAATTACTGTTTTGTGCCCAGCCCTCTTCAGGTCACCCCACAGATTTTCTATTGGATTTAGGTCTGAGCTCTGGCTGGGCCATTCCAAAATTTTCATTTTCTTCTGGTGAAGCCATTCTTTTTTGATTTGGATGTATGCTTGGGGTCATTGTCATGCTGAAAGGTGAAATTCCTCTTCATCTTCAGCTTAGTAGCAGACGCCTGAAGGTTTTGGGCCAAAAGTGACTGGTGTTTGTAACTGTTCATAATTCCCTCCACCTTGACTAAAGCCCCAGTTCCAGCTGAAGAAAAGCAACCCCAAAGCATGATACTGTAGCCACCATGCTTCACCATGGGGATGGTGTTCTTTTGGTGATGCAAAGTGTTGTTTTTGTACCAAACGTACCTTTTGGAATTGTGGCCAAAAAGTTCATCCTTGGTCTCATCAGACAATAACACATTTTCCCACATGCTTTTGGGAGACTTGATGTATTGTTTTGCAAATTTTAGCTGGGCCTGGATGTTTTTTTGTGTAAGAAAAGGCTTCTGTCTTGCAACCCTAACCCATTGCCCAGACATATGGAGAATACGGGAGATAGTTGTCACATGTAGTACACAACCAGTACTTGCCAGAAATTCCTACAGCTCCTTCAGTGTTGTTGTAGGTCTCTTGGCACCCTCCCTGACCAGTTTTTGTCTCGTCTTTTTGTCAATTTTGGAGGGATGTCCAGTTTTCCTGACTGATACCTTTCAACAATGAGATGCCTTGGATGCTTTGTAAGCTCTCTGCCAACCATGGCTTTTGCTGTAGCAGGGGACTGAGTAAATGTCAGGAAAATCCTACTAGGACAGCTGAACTTTATGCGGTTAATCAGAGTCTCTTTAACTGATGGCAAGTGTGTACCCAAGAAGACTGAATGCTGTTATTAAATCAAAAGGTGCTTCAACAAAGTATTAGTTTAAGGGTGTGCACACTTATGCAACCAGCTTATTGTATGTTTTTTATTTTTTGTATTTTTTCCCGTAACAGATTTTTTGTTTTTCAATTCAATTGTACAGGTTACAGGTTACATTAAAGGTGGGAAAAGTTTTGAAATGATGCATTGTAGTGTCATTTTTTTATATCACAAAAACCTGGCATTTTAACAGGTGTGTGTAAACTTTTTATATCCACTGTATATATAAACAGTTACAATAGTTCAGGTACATTTCTGTTCTAATCCAGTAGGGTACACTGTGGTTACATCTTTAAACAGCATTTTGTAGAATATCTCTTTAGCACATATGTCTGTACAAACCATCTTATATGACATACAGTTCTAATACATTTCTAATACAAGCATATAAATCATGTTGATATTCACAAATGACATATAATTATTTACAAAATTCCAGATAGACAGGCTGGCAGGGGTGTATATCACTACATTGAATGCAGACTTCATCTAAGCTGACATCATCAAACTGAAATCATCGAACGCTGAATCATCGAAGTTGGGGGAAAAAAATTGTGGAGTACAGATGAACGACAACTTGCTCCATGCAGGGTCAAGACTTCCTGCACCCCACGCACCCCCTGCCACTTAGGTATACCACTCCTGAGATCACACTTCGGTGCACTACAGTGCGGAAATGGAAGATTTCTGTTTGCTACACTGTAGCGTGATCTCGGAGTTGATATATTTAAGTAGCGGGGGGTGTGGGGGCGCACCCCCCTGCCTACACCCTTACAGTGTGATGTCCCCATTTGGACTTACCATTGAGAGGGAGTTAATGTTTTCAGCGTTTGATGAAGCCTGTTCGATGATGTCAGCTTCAAAGAAGTCTGCGTTCAATGTTGTGATATAAACCCGACTGGCAGTATCTCCATTCATGATATTTCTTCCCCCTTGAAGACTCAAGCTAGTTTTTCAAGTGACCCTTGAGAAATGTTTCTTGAGGAGGTTGAAACTATCTGGGAATACATTACGCCATTCCCTGTCTTGAGATTCCAGCTAACTTGGCATTGCTGACCCCAGTACAGTGTTGCACTGTCCTATCATATGCTTTATTTTTATTTTATTTATTTTACATTTGTTGACCGGGCTAGTCTGGCTGGATACATGTCCATTTTCAGCAGAGGCCCGAGGAGAAAAGCTCCACTAAATACTAAGTACATTACAAATAATCATTACTGTTAAGAAATAGCAAAAATTGGAAGTCATAACAACACACAGAATGAAAGATAATTTCAAAGAGAAACAAGTTTACAATAAGCAGTTCATTACATATTAGCAATTATACATAAAATGTACATAGTTAGATTAGAACAGTAAAAGGAGGAGAAATCAGACAGGTAGTGATGAGAAGAGTGAAGGAGAAATAGAGTATGAGAAAAGGTTAGTCAGGTGTACTGCAGGAACAAAGCCAATGATTGAGGTAGTACAGTTTAATTTTCTGTTTGAATTGTGGTAGGGATGTAGTCAAAGTTATGTCACTAGGTAAGAGATTCCAGCTTCTACCTATAGTGTTAGTGAATAGAGAACCACCTGCTGTGTTGTTTACCTTTATTGATTTTGCCATGAGTTTACTAGAGGAGCGAAGTGAGTTAAGATTGTTGTAAGGGATTAGAAGTTGAGAGAGTATTGGGGTGTTGTCAGGTAGGTGTAATATGTTGTGGGCTATAGTGAGTTGAGGAATTTTTAGGTAGTTTTGAAATTCGAGCCAGCCAAGTTGTTTTAGATTTATACAATGGTGGGTCCTAAAGGGGTTACTAGTGGCGAAGCGAGCTATGTTATTATAGCAAGTTGCAAGTTTGTTAAGATTGTTTTTCTTGAGGTTTGTATAAATGGGGGAAGCATATAGGAGAGTAGATAGGAGATGAGATTGTGCAATTTTGGTTCTTGTTGCTGGGGTTAGAAAAGGTTTGATACGATATAGGGATCCAATTTTTCTATTAACAACCTTGATGGTGTTGTTAATGTGCTGATCGAAGGAAAGATTATTGTCAATGGTTATTCCTAAAAGTTTAGTAGTTGGATCAGGTGAGATGATAGTGCCATTATTAGAAGAAATGGTAAAGTTTAAAGGGGGGGACCGAGTGGTGGGGGAGAAGAGGAGGAGTTTAGTTTTTTTTGCATTTAGTAGGAGAAACCGTCTAGAAAACCAAGTTTCTACTGAGTTAAAGGTATTTTGGGTCAATGAGCTCAGTTCAGTAGAGGAAGGTGCCGAGCAGATAAGGGTAGAATCATCTGCATATTGTATGCAGGTTGCTTGTGGGATAGCAGTCTGAAGATCGTTAATAAAGAGGGAGAACAGAAGTGGACCCAGAATGGAGCCCTGGGGAACTCCGATGGAAATGGGCAAGAGAGATGAGATATGGTTTCCCCATATTACTGCTTGTTGTCTGTTGTTAAGATAAGATTTAAACCAATTAGTGGCTAGTTTATCACAAGGGAGATTCAAGAATGTTAATTAAGAGAGTGGTTGACCATGTCGAAAGCTTTAGAGAGATCAATGAAAAGAGCGGAAGAGAGAGTATTGTTGTTTCGATTTTGTTGATAGTATCTACAAAGGATAGAAGGGCAGTGGTGGTACTGTGATGGGGTCTGAAACCATGCTGGCAGTTTGCTATTATGCTGTGAAGAGAGAGATGGTGTACAAGTTGCTGATGAATACATTTTTCCATGATTTTTGCTAGGGGTGAAAGAAGGGCAATAGGTCTAAAGTTGGAAAGGTCAAGGGAGTTACCACCTTTATGCAGTGGGATAATATAGGAGACTTTCCAGATATCAGGGATGGTTCCTTCTTGGATAGTTCTGTTGATAAGTAAGGATATAGGATATGCAATTTCTTTGGCAGCTTTCTGAAGGAAAGAGAAGGGAGCTTGTCAGCAGAAGGGGTACAGGGTTTCAGTTTGTGAATGAGTTTGTAGATGAAAGAGGTAGATATAGGTTTTAGAGAGAAGTTGAAGGAAGAGGTAGTTATGTTAGATGGTATATGAGAGTTGTTAGGGTTCATTTGTTTGGCTAGGGTTTGAATAGTTTCAGAGAAAAAAGAGTTGAAAGCATTAGCAGTCTGGAGAGGGGTTTCTGGGTCAGCATTAAGTGGGGAAGGAGTTTTAGCAGTTCCTGGGGAAAGAAGTCTATTTACTGATGACCAGAACTGTTTAGGGTTGTTAATATGAGTTTCCTGAAGTTTACAGTAGAAGTTTTTCTTGTCAGAGATTATTGATTTTTTCGCCAAATTTCGAAGCTGGCGGAAATTAACTAAATCAGGGTTTTGTTTATTGCATCTCCATTTTGTCCATGCTTTGTTTCTAGCAAGCATGAGTTTTTTAGTATTGGTGGTCAGCCATGGGGCAGATTTGGTCTTTACTCTAATAGAGCGTTCTGGAGCATGTGAATCAAGTATGGATAAGAATGTAGAATTAAAGAATAATACTGCTTCCTCCAGGGGGAGTGATTTTAAGCAATTCCATTTACATGCTCTCAGATCAGCTTTAAAAAGGTCTATGTTAAAGTGCTTGACAGATCGAATTAGCCTTGTATTTGGGAGGTTAACATATTCTGATTTTTGTCTAGTAATGTAGGTTAGGCAGTGGTCGCTGATGTCGTCTGGCATAGTACCTACCTTATATTGTGTCTTAACTTTATTTATGAGTATCCAGTCTAATATACTCTCTTTCTTACTGGGCTTATTGACTCTTGTAGTTGAGGTAATAGTTTGTGAGAAACCATGTAGGTTAATATGAGAGGAGGGATTGACAGTATTAATAGTGTTCCAGTCTATGTTAACGTCACCAAGAATTATGGTTTCTTGGGGGTAGGTGGTAGAAACCCAGCTTAAAAAGTCTTCTAGTATTGGAATGTTGTTACCTGGGGGAAGATACAAACAAATAATGTAAATGGATTTTTTGGTGTTAAGTTGGAGTTTAATTATGATGGTTTCTGTTTTGCTATTTAGGTTTGGGCATGCTGGTTGAGTAGAGATGTTAAGTTGATTTTTGAAAAGTATTGCTACTCCTCCACCCTTGCGTTTTAAGCGGTCATGTCTTATTATGCTATAACCTTGGGGTATAATCTCTGAGTCTTTTGTGCCTGGGTTAAGCCAGGTTTCAGAGAGGCAAAGGATGTCAAATGAGTGGATATCTAAGAGGGCATGGATGAAGGGTATTTTATTATTTATGGTTTGGATGTTAAGGTGTCCTATGAGGAAGTTACTATTGGGGTTAGGTGAGCAGTTTTGGGGAGGTGGTGAGATAGGGCCAGGGTTGGGGTGGATGTCTCCATCTTGTAGGGTAGGATTAACTAGTTTAGTTAAGTAGTTCTTCTTTAGAATTGTTAGGGTTGTTGTTTTTTTGCTAGATAGTAGGGGGTAGGTAAGGTGATGTTGCCTGTGGAATTTAGATAGATGATAGCTAGGGGTGGAATTAACATTAGGGTAAGTTGTGAAAGTGAGTCTAGTAGAAGTGTGTTTTTGTGTGGAGATAAGAGAGTTGTCAAGTGAAATTTCAAGAAAGGTGAGATGGTATGTTGCAAGAAGGGTGGTTATGATTAAGACAGAGAGTAAAGGCATAGTTAGTATGTAGGGAGACATAATTTAGTACTCTGAGAGGTGAGGAAGTAGAGGGGAAAGTATAAAGAGGAGAGAAATGAGTGTAGTAAGCAATAGAGGGGGTAGTAAATTATTTAAAGCAGTTGGTAAATAAGAATGGATTCTATAGGGAATAGAGAAAGAATGGCTGGAGAGGAAAGAGGATGTGTAAGGAGAGAAGTATAAGTAATAGAGAAAGGTAATAGAAGAAATATGGTCATAGGGCACAGATAGAGAAGGGGGGAGTGGAAGGGGTGTGTTAAGGCTAGGGAACAATTTGGCGGGAAGGAGAGTAATAGGATAGGAGGGATAGGGGTGTGGCTATAGAGCTATAAGTGTAGGAGCCCTGGGGGGTGGGTGGGAATTGAGGGTAGGGAGGGGAGCGGAGTGAGCCCGCAGGGCGAACGGAGCGGGAAGAGCCAAAGAAGAGAGGTGAGTGGAAAACAATCAGTAAGATGCTGATAGTAAAGGTACGTAATCCTAGGACATGGAGGAATGCTTGGAGAGTGAGGACTAAGTGGGGCAAGGCTGAGAATATCAGAGAAAGGAAAAGGGTAGAAACAACACAAAAGGCTAGCAGATAGTGGGAAATATCAGAAATAGTAAGTGGAAAAATAAGTTTGCAGGGATAAGCAATTTAGTAGTAGGGAGCCACCTAGTGGACTAAGCAGGTAATTGTTACCGGGACTACTGACAGGGCTAGTGGATGTGGAGTGAGCCAGGTAACAGTAGTTACTAAAGGTGGCTGGTGGTCGAGGGGAAGGGAGAAGCTAAGGTGGGCTGCTGGCAGAACCTGTTTTGAGATTAACAATAGCTGAGGGTTAGAAATGCAAACACAATGTTGTGAAACCTGGAAGAACTGAAGGACATACTTTCTTGCCTGCAATCCTAAGCTCCACCACAGTAATTTGGGATTTTGCTGGCTGGCTCCCTGTAGCCATAGATCCCCCTCAGACTCCTCCTGCCTCCTACTGCCAATACTTAGCACCAAAGCCTCCCTATCATGGTAAGGTTTCATCATGTTAACATGGTACAATTTATGCTCCTGCCTAGCAGTTCTACCATGTAGTTAACATCACTGACCTTCCTTGAAGAGTTCCTTCCAAACTGCCTGCAGCTTGTTGTGTCTGACAGGAATGAGAACTTTAACCTGCTGCACTATAGCACACTCTCTAGCTCGAGCATTCCTGTCATACCAGACCTTTTTCTGCTATTGGGCTTCTGCCAAGTTCTCCTGGGCAAAGCCCATGTATTCCCTGAACCTTGTCCTGAGGTTTAGGACATATGCCACAACAGACTCCTTGTGGGATTCACACTCACCCTCCCACTCATCACAAATCAAATTTAGAGGTCCCCTCATCCTATGCCCATACAGCAACTTAAATGGTGAAAACCTGTGGATTCCTGAGGCACCTGTCTGTAAGCAAACAGATGGGGCAAATATTTGTCCCAATCCCTCTTAAACTGGTCTGCAAGTGTCCTTTGCATGGTCTTCAGTGTAGAGTTTAACCTCTCAACAAGACCATTAGTCTGGGGATGGAAGGGGGTGGTCTTTAAGTGCTTCACCCCACAGTGCTTCCACAGACAAGCTAGCAGGTCTGACATGAAATTGGCACCTCTGACAGTCAGTATTTCTTTTGGGAAATGTAACCTGCTGAAAATCTCTAACAAAGCATTTCCCACCTTTTCTGACTCGATGGAGGACAGAGCCACTGCCTCAGGGTATCTGGTAGCATAATCTACTACCACTCAGATATACTTCTCTGTGGAACTTGGGGTACTCAGAGGCCACACAATATCCATAGCTACCCTCCAAAACAGCTCCTCAATCACAGGCAAAGGCATCAAAGGAGCTTTCACCTTGCCTCCTGCCTTGCCTACTTTTTGGCACTGGTCACAGGTCCTACAGAACCCTGTTACATCTCTGGAAATCCCAGGCCAATAAAAGTTTTGTATAACATGTCTCTTCATATGCTTTATGCCCATATGACCTACAAAGGGAATATCATGGGTTGTGGCCAGAAGTTCCAGATGGTAGCTCTGGGTATGACCAACTGCTGTATTGTCTCACCCTTTAGCCCTCCCTCTGGGGTCCACTCTCTATACAATAACCCTTTGTCCCACTATACAGATTCCCCTTTGTTTGACAATCAGGTGTCTCACTGGTTACCTCCCTCAAGCCTTGTAGTGTAGGGTCTGAGATCTGAGCCTGTTTCAATTGTCTCTTTGTAACCCGTCCCAGCTCCCCTTCCACAGGAAGTCTGGTATTCTCTGACAGCGGTGCCTCACTGTCAGCCTGGGTACTAGTACTCAAGGGAACATTAGTACGCACAAACAGCTGTGGCTCACCTTCAGTCTCACTGCTACAGGGTAGCTCCCTCCCTGAAGTAACCACAACACCAGTCCTGGCTTCAAGTCTGCGGTCTGTCTGGGCCCCCCCCCCCGGCTACCAGACTCACGTGCTTGTCCCCAAGCCAGACTGCATGTCACTACATGCACACAAGGTACAGCATTACCAAATTCATTCCCTATCACGACATCTGCAGGGATCTCCTCAAACACACCTACTTGCTTGTTTTCTTTTCCACCCTCCCAGTCAAGGTGAACCTTAGCCAAAGATATTTGGAATGGGGTCCCTCCTAAAGCTCTGACTGGAATAGACTGCCCAAGCAAGTAGTGCTCCACTTTAACCATTGCAGGCTTCACAATGGTTAGGTCAGAGGCTGTGTCTCTTTTAGCAGTGGCCTGTTTCCCATCTACTAAGATAGGATATAACCTCTTGTGGTAGTTTGGTACCCTTGTTGTCTCCAGACATCTCACTGCTGGGATTCTGTCATTCCCACTTACTGGCTCTCCCACCTTTTGTTCCCCACCTTACATACATACATACATACATACAAATGTTTCAAGCATGGGCATTAAAGCCATTCTACCTTGCTATTATGCCAAAACACTTGTTCTCATAATAAATGTCCAGGCTGTTCTTAAACATATCTAAACTAGTACTTGCTTTAATGTAATTTGGTAGTCTGTCAGAGAACCAATTAGTACACTTCTCATTCCTATAGAATCTTCTACATAGGTTATCTACATAGGTTATCTGACAATTCTCTAGTACTTTTTGATAATCCCAAACATTCCCAGAAGTAGTTACATACATACATACATACATACATACATACATACATACATGCATACCTTGTCTCTGTGGACATTTATATGCTACATGGCCCCACTGGTTTCATTTAAAACATTTAAGCCTTGGTCCTGGATGTGTACCTGGACTAGTGGCTTCCCCTGCTACTGGTGGACTCTGTTGGGGTGGTTTAGGCTGCCCACCATGGGTTCCCTTAGACCCATGAGCAGTACTGGGTATCCCTTTCCTATGCAGTGATGCCCTGGTTACTAGGTATAGGTCTCTCTTTTCCCCAACTCATCTGTAGTGTTGCATTGCCTATCAGCTAACCAAATTCTCATGTCCTCAGGCAACAGGCTAAGGGCTTGTTCCCTCACCAAAATGCCTGCCAGCCCTTCAAAGTGGTGACCTAACACCCACTCACCCATCTATGAAAATAAGTGCTTTACTCGGCAATATATTCACACACATTTTCATCTGCCTTGTGTCCATGCTCAGAAATCTTTTTCTTATAAGCTTCAGGTGTTAACTTAAAACACTCTAGCAAACAATTTTTAACCATATTCTAATTTAAGCAATCAGTATCAAACAATTTAGAAATAGCAGTTACAGCTTTACCATGGAGTAAGGGGGTCAGGAACTGTACACAGAGCCCCTGGTCAACATTTGACTCTTTACATACCCTTTTAAATATATGAATAAAATTATCACCCTCTGTAAATTCTGTAAAAAATTTACTGATCTTTGTTGCTTCTGGGGTTCGATTACTCGCTTCCCCATTACCTCCATAACCCTGGTAAAGAGTCAGCATCTCCTTTTCATGTTGGCTCTGTCTCTCATTTTCTTCAGCCTCCAGATGTCTCAGTCTCGCTGTTGATTCTATTTCCAAATGTCTGGCCTCCAGTTCAAGTCTCTAACTTCAGATGGATTTTAACTCCTCTGAGGAAAGGTTGAACTGTCCATTTTCTGAGAGTTGTACACCCCAAAGCCAGTCTGGTTGCCTTCCTGGTCACTAGTTTGTGATGCAGCTGTGACTAAGCCTGCAATCACTTTTGCTTTAGTCAGGCCTGCATGCCCCAGTCCTTTGGCTTGGCACATCTCAGCCAAATGGCTCCTTGTCAACTCACCATACTTCTTTGCTGACATCCTTGCCTGCTCTCCCTGACTAACTAAGCTAACAAAAAATAAATAAAACTATTGTGATGTGAAACTCTGAATGTTCACTGTGTGGCTGATTGAGAGTACAAACATCTTCTTTAGTGACCACTGTTTACATAGGTTCATAGGTATGTACTAGGCTAATGGCCCTGGAGCCTTTACAAGCCTAGCCCATAGGATTACCCTGGCATTGTGCCACCCAACCTTAGTTCCTAGTGCCTCTGTTGAGTAGAGCCACTGGAGTGATTCCTGGGGTGAATTTTTTATTTCCCATCCACTCATCAAGATTTCTCTTGAAGAGGGTCAGTGAGGTGCTCTATTTGACATGTATGGGAAGTCAATTCCATAGCATGGGCAGTCTCTGGGTTATGAACCTGTCCCTCCAGCATGTTCTGTTGATTGTGGTAATGAGGTTGAGGTCTCTGGGGCATGTGGTGTGGAGGGATTGGGATTTCTTTAGATGTAGCATTTCTAACAGAGCTGGGTCAGACATGGCTTTGTAAGTCAAGCAGAGATCGCCTCTAAGTAGGCGATATGAGACAGAGAATAGTTGGAGATTTTTTGACTCTCTCCATATAGGACAAGTGTTTAAGGCCTAGGATCCTCTTTGTGAGGTACTTTTGTGGCCTCTCCAGTTGTTGTAGGTGTCTAGTGAGGTACATGCCAAATGGGGTGTTGTACTCGATGATTGGCCTAATGAGGGAAGAGTAGAGGGAGACAATGACCTTTTTCTTCCTGGATGCAAAACCCTTAGTAATGAGATGTGCCACATAAAAGGACTTTCTGACCACAGTGGCAACATGGTGGTCAAAAGAGAGGTTGCTGTCAACCTGTGTTCCCAGATCTCTTATAACGCCTTCTGTGCTCAGTGGACTACCATCAATGTGGTAATTCAAGGGAACTGGGTTTTTCCCAAAGGGGATGAAGACAAATTCTTTGGCATTGAGCTTAAGGCCATGGTTCTGACACCAGCTGGTCTTATTGAGGCCTTTCTGTAGGATGTCAGCATCACTTGGGGAGTTATTAATAGCTCCCAACTTGCAATCATCTGCGAACTTTGTCAGCCAGAGTCCCTTCGTGTTGGCCTGGACTTCAGAGAAGTAGATAGCAAACAGGAGAGGACCCAGGACCGAACCCTATGAGACTCCACTTGTGACTGGTCGGCAGTCTGACTTGGAGTCAGCTATTTTCACACTGTGGGTTCTATCTGTGAGCCAGTTTGCAACCCACCTAATGATGTAGGGGTTAATGCCTAGCTTAGTAAGTTTTTCTATGATTCCTGAGTAGGGAATGTTATCAAAGGCCTTGGCCAGATCAAGGTAGGCTGTATGAACCACCTTACCTTCATCCACAGCTCTGGTGACTGACACAAAGAAGTCAACCATGTTGAGCAGGCATGATCTACCCTTCACAAAACCAAACTGTGTAGTATCCAGAGTTTGGAGGTTCCCTATATCCTTTTTATTAGGTCCATAATGATGCATTCCATAGCTTTGCATATCAGACTCATCAGGCTAATGACGCAATAGTTCCCAGGGTCTGTAGTCCCTCCTCCTTTGTGGAGAGGGATGACTGTAGCAGTGTAACATTCGGTAGGGACAAAGCCTGAGATGAGGCTGTAATTGAACAGGGCACACAGGTGAGGTGCCAGTTCACTCTGTAGTTCATGTAGAACACAGCCAGGGATACTGTCAGGTCCAATAGAAGCTGCATTCCTGGCCTTGGACAGTGCTGTTTTAACCTGTGCAGCAGTAATACTGGGTGCCTGGCAATCTACTGGCATTGTGATTGGTCCTTTGGGGGGGGAAGAGGGCTAAAGTTAGCACTGAATCTGTTCGCCAGTATATTTGCAATATCTGTTGGCTCAGTATAGGCAATACCATTGTGCAGTAGCTCAGAGCAAACCTGGGTATTGCCATGGATATTCTTTATATAACTATAGAAGGCCTTGTTGCTGTCTTTACTATCTGCTGCAATTCTGTTTTCATAGCTAGCTTTAGAGGATTTGATGAGGGATCTCAACCTTTTGCTGAGGCTGATAAGGGAGTTTTTCCACTCTTGGGACTTCACCTTATTCTGCATCAGTTTCCTCCTTCTGTTGCAAAGTTTGTTTATGGCAGGGGACTAGCAGATTGGCTTCCTTTTTTTTTGAGGAGAGCATCTTAGTTCTATTGGGTATGGCGAGATCCATGCATTTGTGTACATGTTCGTACAGTGCATTGGTGTATGATATTCATGCAACTATTCTCCATTTGCATGGGTGTCGTGAAGTTAGCCATCTCTGTTTTTAGGAGCCCAAAGCTTTGGAGAAGTTTTTCATGGTGGTTACCTTTGTTGGGGGGGGGGGGGGGTTGTGGATTTCCAAGGTGATTAGCATGTGATCGTATCTAACCAGGGAGGAGTTGACTATTGGTGTAGAGCAATGGTTGGCCATGTTAGTAATGACCAGGTCAAGGATGTTGCTACCTCTAGTGGGGGTAAGAACGAGTTGGTCCAAAGCATTGGAATTAATGAATTCAAGAAAGCGTTGGGCAAGTGTATTGGTACATGAGTAGCTTTCCCAGTTAATGGAAGGGTAGTTGAAGTCGCCCAGTATCAGAGTGTTAGGTTGGACCCTAATATCCTCCAGGGTGCTTAGGAATGTGGAGTGTGAATCTTGAGACATGTTTGGGGACCTATAGCAGGCTACGACCTGAATCGCTGTCTTACCCAATGTTAGCTGCACCTGAAGTATCTCAGATGTGTTATGTTGGGCCACCAGTCTGGAGGTCCTACAGCAATTCAATATACACACCACTGAATCCTAATATGTGGAGATCCCACCACTACCCCCAATATATGTGATGCCCCACCATTGGCAACAGTATTCAAGGAGTCTCAAACCTCACCACTAGCACCAGTGGGGGACGTACATTGGTCGGATAACAAGTACTCACACAGTATTGCCAGATGCAGCTCTCTGCGCCAAGTGTAATTTCCCTTAAGAGCACACAGAGACCACAGTCAGTCTGGGGCTGGTTTCTCCCTATTTCTCCAGATTCCCCACTGGCACAGCTATAGAGTTGAGATCTCAGCTGAGTGGCCAAGCCAAGACCTCCAGCACCCTCTCTGTCCAACCAGTGCTTTGTGTCCCTGCCCAAGTAGCTGACACACACACACACACACACACACACACACACACACACACACACACACACACACACACACACACACACACACACAGACACACACACACACACACACACACACACACACACACACACACACCTGGGAAAGGCTGGCACAGGTTTAATAGCTATGTCCCCTTCTGCCCAGACTATAAGGTAGTTTTTATTGCTACCAGCCACTCCTTATCAGCTACTTTAAGGCCCTTAATAAAGGGTGTCCAATCTTACTGTGTAATGTTACTATTAATACAAATGGTAGTTTGACTAAGAGCAGGGTTATTAGGAGTGGCCCACAGTATCACCAGATAAGTATGCAAGTACTCTCAGAACTTAAACATGTCTCACAAATATCAGCAACAATGAAAGGTTTAAATATATTTAATAATAAATAATAAAAGAACAACAAAATACTCAGTATATAATTACAGTTACTTCAGAGTTCAAGATCACAGGAAATATTTAAAACAACATTGCAGGACAGTCTCAAATATATACAGAAAACATCTAAACTATACTTCATTATATTCCTGATTGAATCTAAGAGAATTACTATACCCTACTTAACTTACTTACAGAGCAAGCAAGGTGGATGAGGTGAATGGGTCTTCCAGCTGATGCTGTCAGGTGAAAGAAAATACAGAAATACTACTCAGTCTCTCTCAGAGAGTTCTTAAATTAATATCACAAATATTACTGCTGGAATAGCTTGCAGGATGACATCACTTCTTGTCATCTGCCTCTATCCCAGGTAAACCCCCCCACTGATGCAGTTGGTAGCATTTAGCATATACCTGTAAAAATACACAAACAAGGACTTTTCTTAGATCTAAGGCATTTCCTGGAAGTCATAAAATAATAAACACTTTCAAGGCAATACAAAAAACTTCTAATTTTAGACATTGTGTCTATTACTGCATTGAAACTGAAAGATAACATCCTTTTATTAAGTGGTCATAAAGTCATTTAATTTCATCTATTTTTCTGAAGTTAACTTCTTGTGTTCCAGTTTCTATTGTTAAAATATATACATCTAAACAGTTACAATACTGTAGGTACATTTCTGTTCTAATCCAGTAGGGTACACTGTGGTTACATCTTTAAACAGCACTTTGTAGAATACCTCTTCAGCACATATGTCTGTACAAACCATCTTATATGACATACAGTTCTAAAAGATTTGTAACATAAGCATATGAATCATGTTGATATTCACAAATGACATAATTATTTATAAAATTCCAGATAGCTGGGCTGGTAGTATCTCCTTTCGTGACAATTATAATAACAAACAATAGCTAAATTAACTGGTTTTCTAAAGAGGCAAGACTTTGTATACTGAATGAAAACCTGCCATCTGCACGATACACTTTATATCATTCATGCCTAAGCTGCCTCCTGATCTGAGGTTAAGGGCTCACATACTGTTTGAGTCACCAAGCTTTGACTAAGCCTGAATTCTGATACATTTATATTAGGTTTTATGGCCCCGGGTAAAATAAAGGAAGCATGACTACAAGAACTAGTGTGAATTTCTGGGTCAAATCTGTAAAATGCACTGGATAATAATATGTAAAGGCCAGTGAAAAACAAGTATTACAAAACAAGTTACCATGGCACTTCATGGACATTTAACATGGTGTTAAGGTTACCACCAGTGCCCCTTTATGCAGAGCAGTAATTGCATCCTGAAAAAAAACACCTGAAAAATGGCAAATGTCTTGATAGTTTAGGATGAAAAATATTTCCTATATCTCTAAGATTTCTTTAATACTTGCATGTAGCAATTATTTTGCACCTGAATCACATTATTATGATATTAGACAACAAATACAACTTAACTTCCACAAAACTGCAATATACTAGCAGCTTTATAAATGAAGGCCAGTACTGCACTTATACCTGCTGATCATACCCTCTAAGAGCTTTCACACAGGGCAGCCACACCCTTCATCCTACCCTAGTTATGTCTCTGGAACCACAACAGAAAGATAGATGCTGCTACACCTTGCTTTAATTACATGCAGCTTGCAGTCATTTTTTTTTATTTCAGTCTGCCCTGACAAGCCCAGCACAGCACCACCTTGTTGTGCAACACTATCCTTCACTACCCTACCCTGATCTCACCCACACCTACATTACTTCCTTTATACTTCCACTGATAAACATCACATTGTGCTCTCACACTTCTTCCACCCACATCATACATCATTTCTTTTATACATTCTGACCACTCCCACCAATAAACATCTCTTTCTCTACTCAGACCAGTTTCTACTATTCTTTCTGACCTTTCCAGCAAATACAAATCACTTCCTGGTCCCACACCACTTCGACTTCAATCTTCAGACTCTGTATGGATACTCTGCACTTCTGCAGTAACTATTGATCTTCCTGTTTTTCTCCCTTTACATATTTGCAGACAGGTTCCTCTTGACACTTCCTATAAAATTAATCCTGCTTAATAAACTCATTTTCTTAAGTTGGTGATTATTTCAAAATGCTTATTTATACCAGCAGTCCAATATCTCTTCAGCAAAACAATCTTGCTGTGTTCAGATGCCTCTTTGAAAGCAGAAATTCCTTCACTGCCTTCAATACATTTCTCAATAAACTGAAAAGAAAGCACCACAACCAAGTAAAAGCACGAACAATTTAATGAATCCACACACTAACGCACGTTGTAAAACAGAACGTTTTTGTCTTCAACTTTATCAGATAATGAAAAGTAATCACAACGTTGTCATATATATACACCCACATTAAGAACCAATTAAAAAACACCAGTCACAATGAGAGAACCATTTGAATTAATTAAAACACTCAGTAAAAATGAAAAGTAAAATCATGTCATCTTAAATGTTTGTAAACCTTTGTCAATAACAATTATAAATGTATAAGTATTGTAAAACTTTCCCAAACCTAAAATCTCAAATAAATAAATAAATATCAACCAATTGAGAAGTAATACCAAGTATAAAATATTTGAAACCTAGCACAATGAATAAAGTTATATCCCCCTCCAGTGGTGAACCTTAAAATGACATTTACAATAGCATTTAAAATACAATAAAAAGTACTCAATATAAATAGCACCTAAAAACAAAATTAATATTATTTGTCCCAATACAAAGTACCTATTTCTTCTATTTCTACCCATGCTCAAGTAAAGTGTTGATTTCCTTTAAAGTTTAGCAGATCTCAATCTGAGCACTGGTGCTAAAGATAACATTTCATTGAGTCCTGGGAATCTACTAGAATCCAACACTAGCTGCCAGTATAACTCCCTGTACTCGACTAGTGTTTCCCACATACCACCCCTAGGACTCATTGTAACCACCTCTAGTATAAAAATTGAAAGCCAAGTGTCTTACAGGTGGTAGTATGCTTGTATAGTGCATTCCTCTCATTCTTTGTTCTAATTTCATATAAATGTTTGTATATTCTCTGCTTCAATTTCCTTTCACTTTTTCCTATATAAAAAGATTCACATTCTTTACATGTTGCAATATAAATAATACCTTTCGTGTTACAGTTGGCATAGGTGTTTAATGTTCATTTCTTTTTCCTAGCCTGCAAATATATGTGATCTCCAGCTGATAAGAATGAACAATAACTACAACTACCACACTTGTATAAGCCTTTCTTTTCCTTTGTACTGTTTTGTGTGTTACCCCTATTTGAACCCCTTTGTAATATATTCTTAATGGTGTTCCCTTTATGATATGTATATGTCAATTCATTATCAAAAATATGTCTTAAATCAGATATTTTGGAAAAATTGTTCCATTCTCTATCAAACATTCTCCTTATTAGTCTTGAATGTCCATCATAGGTGGTGATAAGACCTGACCTATAGTCTTCATTGGATTTATTTTCTTGTTTTCTGTCATCTGATGTTTGAGTTTTACCTAAAATTGGAGCAAATTTGTCCTTCCTCTTTTCTTTCACTTCATCCAAAATTTTGTCAAAAAGATCATTGGGATAACCTCTGTTTAAAAATAATTCCCTGAGTACACCAACCTCACTCAAGAAAATCTCATCATCAGAGGTCATCCTATTCAAACGTACCAGTTGTCCTTTCACTACACCTCTCTTCTGATGAGGTGGGTGAGAACTGGTATAATGTAAGTAAGAATTTGAAAAGGTCTCTTTTCTATAAATCTTAGACATAAATTGACCATTATTTTTCGTAATGTGAATATCCAAATAAATTAATTCGTATTGGTTAAAATTTTTGGTAAATTGCAAAAAATCAGTTGTACTATTAACATATTGTACAAATTTGTCAAAATCTTCTTGTTGCCCCTTCCACAAAAAACATAAATCATCTAAAAATCTACTATATAATATCCAATGACCGTGGTATGGTGAATTTGCAAGATATTTATTTTCCCAATAAGCCATTATTATATTGGCATAGTTGGGAGCACAGTGTGCACCCATAGCAACACCTTTTTCTTGCTTAAAATATTCCCCTTGAAAGAATATATAATTGTTTTTCAACACTATTTCCATAAAAGTTAAAACTGTTCTAAAGTCACTGTGGGAATTTTTTTTACTATCCACTAACATTTCTTCAAACCACACCATACCAACATCATGTGTTATACTCTTAAAAAGGTCCACCACGTCTAATGTGCCAAATGCTACATTGTCACTAAACAAGGTACTTTCCAATTTCCTCAAAAAATCCCAAGAATCTTGTAATACATTGTTATTTCCCTCCAGTACACATTTCACCTTTAGGTCCACAAATTTTCCTAATGGTGCCGTAACAGAACCATCCGCTGAAACTATAGGTCTCAAAGGTGGGTCATGAGGGTTTTTGTGCACTTTTGGAATTCCAAAAATGCAAGGCACTTTAGGCTTCTCAACATGTAAATATTTATATGTCTCTATATCTATTGAACCTTCTTATAATAAATCATTCAATATTACTTGTATTTTTTATATGCTATATTAATTTCATTGATGGACGCTCCTGAATATTTGTCAGTATTGTTGAGAATTTCCATCATTGTCCCTTCATATTGTATGCAGTCCATTAGCACTGCCCCCCCACCTTTATCAGGTTTCATGACCCTTACATTCCTATTATTACTGATGTCCTTCAAAATTTCCAATTCGGCAGGTGTTAAATTTGAATGTACATATTGTTGGTTCAAGTTTGTTCTCAATTCCCTTTCAACCTTTAGTTCAAAATTTCTAAGTTGAGGGTGTAATGGTGGATTAAATGTGCTACTACGTTTCAAACAGTCACTTCTAATATTGTTCCTTTTCCCATTAAAAAACAACTCTAAATTCTTCTTTCTAATAAATAATTTTATATCCACAAGTAATCTAAAAATGTTAGTTCTCTTTCTAGGTATAAAAGTAAAACCTTTAGAAAATAAATCAAAAAAAGTTTTATTGATTGAAATACTAGAAAAATTAAAAATGTTAAAATCCTTGTACGTCCATATGTTCCCTTCATGTGTTAAGCCACTTATTGATTCCAAACCCGTTCCTTCCTCCTCTGTGGCCTCCATCCCCTGCCCGTGTAGTTTTTTGAATTGTAACCTACTGGTTCCTTATCCATTAACCTTTCAGATCCTCTAAGCAGGGAGAACTCAGCCCTGCCTAAATTGTTCTCTATATGTCCAGGTTCCTCCCATTCCATTTCCCCATAAGGTTCTTTTTCCCACCTACCAAAACCTTTCCTCTGTGAAAATTTTGGTTTTGGGTAGTGGGTTTTGTTTTTATATTCATTTCATCTTACCTAATTTCCTGTTCTGAACTTCATTACATCTAGACTCAACATTCTTTAACAATTTGTGATATTTTTCTTTTTCTGTTTCAACAGTGAACATTAAATCACATGTAACAGTCTGATTAATATTTTCAATATCAGTGTGTAGTTTCTCCATCTCAGTTTCATTGTTTTTGATAATTGCTCTCATAAGCTCTTACCCACAATTATCAAAAGCACATATTAAATCATTATAAAAATCTGTGCCTTCTACCACATTGTTCAGGTATTTACATACCCTAAGGCCTTTAGGCACTATTTTTAATTGCAAACAATGTTTTAAATAAGAATTGTCCATATCTAACATTTTGTACTTATAAATGAAATAGTCCAAGTCTTTTAACATAGTATTGTAGCTTGCGTTGTTGTTGGTATTAAAGCTCTTTTTGTTAAAATCAAATTTAACATTTAGAAAATCTGAAAGCTGTCTTTTAGTACCTGGAAGAGCATTGTCTCTGTCTAGTACTGCACGCGAACCACTGCGTTTGTTCGTACCTCTCGTTCCTTCCAATTCTGTCCCATTTGTGTTGTTGAGTGTAATATGGGGAAAACCATCCATACTGCCATTAGCGTTAGCATTCCGCTCTCTATTCTCGTTAGTTTGTGTTTCATTGCGTGCAGCTATAATTCCACTCATGCTCGGTTGTTGAACCACTTCCTGGTTTCCTGGTATCGGCAATGACGATAGCAGCGTAGCCATGGATTGGCTTATTGGGGTCAACAAACCCACCAGCTGCGTCAGTTGCCCGATAAGCTTCCGAACCTCTCCTGTTTCTGATCCCCTGGAATTGTTGTCCCTGCCCGACCTGGAATCCATCGATACTGGTAACCAAAATCACAAAAGGACAGATGGTGCTCACGCAAAACCAATAAACTGAAAAGAAGGCACCACAACCAAGTAAAAGCATGAACAATTTAATGAATCCACACACTAACGCACGTTGTAAAACAGAACGTTTTCGTCTTCAACTTCATCAGATAATGAAAAGTAATCACAACATTGTCATATATATACACCCACATTAAGAACCAATTAAAAAAACAGTCCCAATGAGATAACCATTTGAATTAATTAAAACAGTAAAAATGAAAATTATTTCTCAATAACCAATATCTTCATATTGTTATCAGGTTACTGCAGAGAAACAGCTAATAAAGTCCCTCTGATACAGACAAAAAATACCAGTTCTATGTATTATAACGTTAATCTTACAATCTGGAAACATTAGAGCCAGGACCGCCAGCTGCAACTCAAGTCAGACACTAAAATGTAAACTATTACCATCCCAGACAAAAAGATCTTTCAATTGCCTATATGCAGATTGATAGTATTAATAATACATGGTCAGCACTAGAGACCTGGTTAGCAAATAACAGCTACCCTGGCAATTAGCTTAGAGGACTAAAGCTCTGACTTGTTAATGAGCTAGTTCTAGTGGCGAGGGTGAACAGTTTGAATCTTTCTACTTTCATTAAGGGTTGAGAATGGCAACATGGAAAGGTGTTTGGTTTACAGACACAAAATATGGGGTGTAATTCTTACATTTGTAGGGAAAATAGACTAAGCTTAAAATGGACTGCATGGGCAGCCAGCCTAGTACTTATCTATGAACCCAGTAAAATACTAATAATTACTGAATCCTGATTAAACGACAACAGTTTGATGCCATCCTTCCTACATTAGTACTACCACCAGTGATAGATAACAGACCTAGTACTTATCTATGAACCCAGTAAAATACTAATGATTACTGAATCCTGATTAAACGACAACAGTTTGATGCCATCCTTCCTACATTAGTACTACCACCAGTGATAGATAACAGACCTAGTACTTATCTATGAACCTGGTAAAATACTAATGATTACTGTATCCTGGTTAAACGACAACAGTTTGATGCCATCCTTCCTACATTAGTACTACCACCAGTGATAGATAACAGACCTAATACTTATCTATGAACCTAGTAAAATACTAATGATTACTGAATCCTGGTTAAACGACAACAGTTTGATGCCATCCTTCCTACATTAGTACTACCACCAGTGATAGATAACAGACCTAGTACTTATCTATGAACCTAGTAAAATACTAATGATTACTGAATCCTGGTTAAACGACAACAGTTTGATGCCATCCTTCCTACATTAGTACTACCACCAGTGATAGATAACAGACCTAATACTTATCTATGAACCTAGTAAAATACTAATAATTACTGAATCCTGATTAAACGACAACAGTTTGATGCCATCCTTCCTACATTAGTACTACCACCAGTGATAGATAACAGACCTAGTACTTATCTATGAACCTAGTAAAATACTAATGATTACTGAATCCTGATTAAACGACAACAGTTTGATGCCATCCTTCCTACATTAGTACTACCACCAGTGATAGATAACAGACCTAGTACTTATCTATGAACCTAGTAAAATACTAATAATTACTGAATCCTGATTAAACGACAACAGTTTGATGCCATCCTTCCTACATTAGTACTACCACCAGCGATAGATAACAGACCTAGTACTTATCTATGAACCCAGTAAAATACTAATGATTACTGTATCCTGGTTAAATGACAACAGTTTGATGCCATCCTTCCTACATTAGTACTACCACCAGTGATAGATAACAGACCTAGTACTTATCTATGAACCTAGTAAAATACTAATGATTACTGAATCCTGGTTAAACGACAACAGTTTGATGCCATCCTTCCTACATAAGTACTACCACCAGTGATAGATAACAGACCTAGTACTTATCTATGAACCCAGTAAAATACTAATGATTACTGAATCCTGGTTAAACGACAACAGTTTGATGCCATCCTTCCTACATTAGTACTACCACCAGTGATAGATAACAGACCTAGTACTTATCTATGAACCTAGTAAAATACTAATGATTACTGAATCCTGGTTAAACGACAACAGTTTGATGCCATCCTTCCTACATAAGTACTACCACCAGTGATAGATAACAGACCTAGTACTTATCTATGAACCCAGTAAAATACTAATGATTACTGAATCCTGGTTAAACGACAACAGTTTGATGCCATCCTTCCTACATTAGTACTACCACCAGCGATAGATAACAGACCTAGTACTTATCTATGAACCTGGTAAAATACTAATGATTACTGTATCCTGGTTAAACGACAACAGTTTGATGCCATCCTTCCTACATTAGTACTACCACCAGTGATAGATAACAGACCTAGTACTTATCTATGAACCTAGTAAAATACTAATGATTACTGTATCCTGGTTAAACGACAACAGTTTGATGCCATCCTTCCTACATTAGTACTACCACCAGTGATAGATAACAGACCTAGTACTTATCTATGAACCTAGTAAAATACTAATGATTACTGTATCCTGGTTAAACGACAACAGTTTGATGCCATCCTTCCTACATTAGTACTACCACCAGTGATAGATAACAGACCTAGTACTTATCTATGAACCTAGTAAAATACTAATGATTACTGTATCCCGGTTAAACGACAACAGTTTGATGCCATCCTTCCTACATAAGTACTACCACCAGTGATAGATAACAGGCCTAGTACTTATCTATGAACCTAGTAAAATACTAATGATTACTGAATCCTGGTAAAACGACAACAGTTTGATGCCATCCTTCCTACATTAGTACTACCACCAGTGATAGATAACAGACCTAATACTTATCTATGAACCTAGTAAAATACTAATGATTACTGTATCCTGGTTAAACGACAACAGTTTGATGCCATCCTTCCTACATTAGTACTACCACCAGTGATAGATAACAGACCTAGTACTTATCTATGAACCTAGTAAAATACTAATGATTACTGTATCCTGGTTAAATGACAACAGTTTGATGCCATCCTTCCTACATTAGTACTACCATCAGTGATAGATAACAGACCTAGTACTTATCTATGAACCCAGTAAAATACTAATAATTACTGAATCTTGATTAAAAGACAACAGTTAGATATCATCCTTCCTACATTTTATAATTTCCTACTGTTAATTCAGGATAAACTTTTGCTTCTTAAGCAGTGACAAATATCTGAGAAAAAGTTACCATGGCTTACACATGAATTTAAGCAGAAAAGCTAGGGCAATGAGCAAGCCTGATCCACTTGGAAGCCAAAGCTTCTGTTCAAGCAAAATATATACATCTTAAACGAAATACAGAGATAAGAATGTATTTACTTTATAGGTTCATAGATGTTTACTAGGCTAATAACCACAAGGGCCTTTTTAAGCATAGCCATGCATCCCAAATCTCTGACAAGTTCTGATACCCTTGATAAGTGTAAGCAAGCACTTGAGAGATGAAATATTTATAAGCAGGGCCCTGGGAGATGAACCATTTACAGATTGCCTGTGTCCATTAAAGACATAGGTGCCAAACTAGGGATGAATTTCCTGTTCCCCATCCAATTGTCCAGACTGCACTTGAATTGGGTTAGGGAAGAAATCTGCTTCACATGGTTGGGGAACTTGTTCCATAGATGGGGTAATCTCTGGGAATAAATACCTGTCTCTCCAGCAGGTCCTATTTATATCACAGGCAAGGTTTAAGTCTTTAGAATGGGTAATTCTGGAGCTGTTTGTTTTGCAGATATGCAGGAGGTCCATCAGAGTGCAATCTAAGCATGCCCTGTATGTCAGGCATAGATCTCCCCTCAAAAACCTGTAGGAGAAAGAATACAGGGATAGATCCTTGAGGTGGTTTGCATAGGACATTTTACTTAAGCTATGTATTCTTTTAGTGAGGAACCTTTGTGGACATTGCAGTTGTTAGATATGCCTGGTTAGGTACATAGCAAATGGGGCATTGTACTCAGTGATAGGTCTGATGAATGTTGGATACAGTGGAACAATGACTTCTTTGGACTTAGATGCCATACCTTTGTTTATAAGTTGCGCAACGTAGAATGATTTCCTCACTACTGTAGACACATGAAGGTCAAAGGCTAAATTACTAACTATGTGTGTCCCTAAGTCCCTGACTACTGGGTCAACTCTAAGAAGTGTGTTGCCAATATGATAGTTACCTGGGGAGGATGACTTCCCAAAGGAAACTATTATGCATTTCTTGGCAGTTAGTTTTAGTCCATAGCTCTGACACCAGTTGTTTGTGTCAGCCCCTCCTGGAGAACATCTGTGTCAGTGTTGGATTCAATGACGGCTCCTAATTTGCAATCATCTTCAAATTTGGTCAGTCAGAGACCACTGACATTGACCTTGACTTCAGGGAAGTAAATACCAAAAAGGAGTGTTCCAAGGACTGATGGACTCCACTTGTGACTGGCCTCTTTGTAGAGGTGGACTCCCCAATTCTAACTTCCTGGGTCCTGTCTGTTAGACAGTTGGCTATTCACCAGGTAACATATGGGTTTGTACCTAACCTCTTGAGATTGTCAACAATGCCTGAGTAGGTATTGTGTCAAATGCCTTGGCCAGGTCAAGGTAGGTAGTGTGAACCATTTTGCCCTCATCCATTGCTTTGGTGAACTTCTCAAAGTCCACCAGGTTGAGTAGGCATGATCTGCCTTTGACAAAACCAAACTGTGCTGTGTCCAGTGTCTGGAGGTTTACTATATCACTATTGATCATGTCCATGGTAATTCTTTCCATGGCTTTACATATACAACCAGTGAGACATGGGTCTGTAGTTTCTAGGGCCTGTAGATGGCCCACCTTTGTGCAGAGAGAAGACTGTGGCTGTTCTCCATTCATGAGGCATGAAGCCTGTTTGGAAGCTATAGTTGAAAAGCAATTCCACAGGCTATGTTTCATGCTATTTAGAAGGCATCCTGGGATATTGTCTGGTCCCATTGATGCAGTGTTCTTGGCATTAGAGAGAGCATTAAGGACCTGTTCCCTAGTGATAGCAGGGGAAGTTGCATTAGATGGTATTTCCTGAGGGAAGGTTGAGGGGGAGAAGGGGTAAAGTTGGAGCTGAATTTATCAACCAGTAGGTTTGCTATATATTCTGGCTCAGTATAGGTGACTCCATTTAAAATGAGCTCTGCACACAATTGTGTATTGCCTTTAAGGTTGTGAACATAGCTAAAGAATGCCTTGTAGTTGCCCTTGGCCTGGGAGGCCAAATTCACCTCAAATTTGGCTTTGGTAGATTTTATTTGTCCTCTGAGATGTTTGTTTGGTTTGATGAGAGTGCTTTTAGCCTGCTGGGTGGGCCACCTCCTATTTTTGACATGATTTTCTTCTTTCTGTGACAGCCTATTTTACATTTGTTTACTGGGAAAATCTGACTGGGCTGAAACCTATTTTCAGTGGAGGCCTGAGCAGAAAAGCTCCACATAGTAACAATACTTAAAAACTTGGACTTAGTAATGATTTTTATACTATGGAAGAAACATTGACATAGATATAGTAATTAAAGTACTAATACAATCAATAACAGACACAAAGAGTTTGCACAGTTTGTATGATCTTGCAATATTACAAATAGACAGATATAGTAAGAGATAAGCTGTAGGGGTAACTATTATAATTATGGTTAACAGAAGGTAAAATAATATAAATTATATGTTTACAGTTAGTAATAAAAGAATAGAATTAATATAGACAAGTTATTTTATAATCAGTTTCTGATCAGTAGTAGTAGAAACGAAATAGGAGAAGTGAGGGAGAAGGTGGTCAGGATGAGAACTGCTGACGGATGGGAGAATTTTGATGGGGACAGTTACTGCTAGTTAATAGCATATTGCTCTCTAGTTATGCATGGCAAGGTATAAATAGTGTAAGGGAACAAAGTGAAGAGAGAAGTTATTGAGGTGTTTTGTAAGTAGGGGAGAAATAGTAGTAGCACCTCTTTGCCAGCCTGGACTGTTACATAAGCAGTACTATGAGTCAGTTAGATAACCTTTAAGTAGTTTTTTTTAAACTGAGTGGGGTTGATAGTGATTCTAATAGAGCAAGAAAGTATATTCCAGGTTTTTGCTACGTGGGAAAAGTATAGAGAACAGTACATGGAGTTATTAACCTGTAATAATGATTTATATTTGTTGAGCATATGTTTATTGGAGTAGGGTTGTAAAATATTTAGTAGAGCTTGAGTTTTCCCAGACTGATAAAGTAGTTTATGAGCCATGGTTAGCTGATTATAGGCTAAGAGTTGTGATAATTCTAGCCAGCAGAGTTTTTTAAGGTGTGACAATGGTGTGTCATATGAGAAGAGTCTGGCAAATTTTGCTCTTTTGTTATAGCATGTTTCTAGTTTCTCTAAGTCTGTCGTTTTAAGATTGGTAAGTATGGGTGAGGCATAGAGGAGTGTTGACAGGAGGTGGGTTATGGGAATAGCTACCCTAGAACTATCTGTTAGAAATGTTTTGTTTCTGTATAGTGTTCCCATTTTTTGTGTATCTTCTTAATTGTTTGCGATACATGTAAGTCAAATGTTAGTCTGTTTTCAATTATGACTCCTAATAGTTTTGTTTGTGGTTCAGGATTAATGTTTGTATTATTACTAGCAGTGATGTAGAAGGTGGGTGGGGGTCTGAGGGTTTGGTGGGTTGAAAGATCATATTTTGTTAGGGTTAAGTATGAGCTGTGAGTTGGTTAGCCATGATTCAATTTCAGTGAAAGACTTTTGGGTTATGTCCTGAAGCTATTATACGGTGGATGCGGCATATATAAGTGCAGAGTCATCTGCATATTGGATAATGGAAGCTGGAGATGGCAGTGTTGAGGTCGTTAGTAAAAATACTGAAAAGAAGGGTCCCGAGGATGGATCCCTGTGGGACTCCTAATGTGACTTTGAGTAGGGAGGAGAGGTCTTGTAGCCACTTTACTACTTGCTGGCAACATGATAGGTAACTTTGGAACCATGTGGGAGCAGAGGGGCCGAGGTTTAGGTTGGTGAGAACAGTCAGTAGCTTGTGGTGGAAAACTGTATCAAAGGCCTTAGACAAATCTAGAAAGACTGATGAAACTAGTTTGCCATCATTTATGAATTGATTGATGGTGTTGGTAAAGCTGAGGAGGGTAGTTGCGGTACTATGTTGGGTCTGAAACCATGTTGGGATTTGGCAAGTAGGTTACTGGTTGTGAGATATTGTAAAAGTTGTGAATGTATGCACCTTTCTAGAAGTTTAGATAGTGGGGAAAGAATGGCGATCGGTCTATAATTAGCAAGTTCAGTTGAGATTACACATTTATGTAAGAAAATATGTATGAGCTTTTCCAGATGGAACGGACATATTGTTCAGCAATGGAGCAATTAATAAGAATTGACACAGGGTAGAAAATGGCTTCTGCTGCTAGTTTTAGGTATTCAGCTGGTAAGTTATCAGCCACTATTGTGATAGGTTTCAGTTTCCTTAGTAGTTTTTCTATGTTTTTTGTGGAGATGAGTTGGAATGAGAAAGTTTTGTTACTGTTTGCTGACTTGGGTGTTGATGATAGAGAGGGTTGATTATTTTAGTCAGAGAGAGACTACATTAAGTAAAATATTTATTAAATTGTTCTGCAATGGTACTTGGGCGGCTGGCATGTTAGGGGGAGGGGTTGAGGCTTGTCCAGGATGAAGGATATTTTTGATTTTACTCCAAAATATTTGTAGATTTCCTTGATGTTTCCATTGCATATTACTGTAGTAATTTTCTTTGTCTAGAATGTTTGACTTTATTCCTGATTTGTTGCTATGCTGCCCGATTTGGTTGAGTTTTGTTAGTATGCAAAAATTGCCATATCTTGTCCTTTAGCTTAAGAAGGGTTCTTGTTTCATTGATTAGCTATAGTGTATAATTAGGTTTAGCTCAGACTGTTCAAGAGGTACCATTCTGTTAAGTATGTTAAGGAAAGTATTGTTAAAATGTTCTACCATGGCATCTGGGGCAAGTTCTTAGGGGGAATCCAGCTGCATTTTTTTAGAATGTTTATTAGCACTTGCGGGTTGAAATCTTTCTTATTATGGATTTGACAACAAATGGTATGTTTAATGGGGTTAGTGTGTTGCCTGAGGAGGTAGGTGGGCATGTGGTCACTAAGACTGTCAGGTAGACAGCCAGCGTTTTGGTAGTGGTAGGGTTTGTTAGTCAGTGTCCAGTCAAGGATAGACTGTCTGTTCAATTTTTTATCAATTTTGCTAGGACTTTGGATAATCTGTGTGAAGCCACAGAGGTTGATATAATTGCTGTGGTTTAGTGAGTTACAGGTCATCCAGTCTGTATTGAAATTGCCCATGATGATGGTTTCCTGGGTAACTGCATTGAAATGTATTGGACGATGTGTTCTATTGTGGCGACATTGTTAGCTGGTGCGATATAGGTGGCTATTATACTGGTTCTGGTCGACTTGTAATTTGGTCAGCACTTTCTCATTATTCTTTAAATTTGGCATGTTGAGACTTAGTGGTTCCAGTGTGAAGTTATTCTTAAATACTATGGCTACTCCTCCATCTCTTTTCTCCTTTCTATTTGCCCAACGAATGTTGTTGCCGGGGAGGATGATTTCTTTATCTGGAATGTGTGGTTTCAACCAAGTCTCTGTTAAGATGGTTATATCTGGAGAGTAGAGGGAGAGGGTGGCATGACGTTCTGGAACCTTATTAACTGCATTTCTGAGGTTTAGGTTTAGAAGAAGCAAGTCAGAGCCTTTATGAGGTAAGTTCAGTAAATGTTGTACTTGAGGGTGGGTTGAAGGGGTGTAGTCAGGACCCGGGTTTGGATGAATATCTCCACTTATTATAAGTGTAGTTTATTAATGTGTGCATGAATTTGGCTATGTGTTTGTAATATCTAAATGAAATGTTTCTTGGAGCTTAAGAGGGAGCATTTTACGAGTTAGTAAGTCAAGGAAAGTAGTATTTAAGATAGCTGGTGATATTTTCAAGTGAGTGGTTTGGATGTGGAGGGAGTTAATGGATGTGGTTTTGTGGCTGGGATGGGGTATGTTTAGGTTCATAGGTTCATACTAGGCTATCTGCCCTAGGGCATTTATAAGCCTAGCCAGAGTATGTTTGGCTTTCGCCGCCCATTTTAAATTAATTTTGCTATGCCCTTTTTCGAGGTTAGTATACTGTGCCTCTGTCTAACAGTGACACAGAAGTGATACCCAGGGTAAACCTACGATCTCCCATCCACTCATCAAGATTCCTCTTGAAGAGAGTCAATGAGGGACTCTGCCTAACCTGGACTGGGATTTTATTCCAGAGTGAAGGGAGCCTCTTGGTTATGAATCTGTCCCTCCAGCATGTTCTATTTATTTCAGTGCTGAGGTTCAAGTCTCTCGAGTGTGTAGCTCGATGGGATTTGGATTTTTTGAGGTGCAGCATGTCCCTTAATTCCGGGTTGGACATGGCTTTATACGTCAGGCACAGGTCGCCTCTGAGCAGGCGGCAAGCCACTGAGTAGAGCTGGAGTTTCTTTAACCAGGCAGCATATGGCATCTGTTTGAGCCCTTTGATCCTCTTGGTGAGCTACTTTTGGGGTCTTTCCAGTTGCTGCAGGTGTTTGGTAAGGTACATCCCAAAAGGGGCATTGTACTCGATTATGGGCCTGATGAGGGATGAGTAAAGAGGCAGGATGACCTCCCCTAATCTAGATGTGAATCCCTTCATGATTAGGTGGGCTATATAAAATGTTTTTCTAACCACTTTGGCCACTTGGTTGTCAAATGAGAGATTGCTATCAACTTGGGTCCCCAGGTCCCTAATTACTTCTTCTGTACTTAATGGATTACCACCTATGTGGTAATTTGTGGGCACTTTGTTTTTGCCAAAGGGGATAACTATACACTTTTTGGCGTTTAGCTTGAGGCCATGGCTCTGGCACCAGTTGTCTGTTTCTATGATGCCCTTTTGGAGGATGCTTGTGTCGATTGGAGAGTCGATTATGGCGCCCAGTTTGCAGTCATCTGTGAACTTGGTCAGCCACAGTCCTTCTGTGTTGGCCTGTACCTCCGAGAAATATATACCGAACAAGAGAGGTCCCAGGACTGAGCCTTGTGGGACGCCACTTGTAACTGGTTTGGAGTCTGACATGGCTCCAGCAATTCTAACCATGTGGGTTCTGTCCTTGAGCCAGTTTGCAACCCATCTAGTGACATAGGGGTTTATATTTAAGCTGGTGAGCTTATCTATAATGCCCGAGTGGGGTATTGTATCGAAGGCTTTTATGAGGTCCAGGTAGGCTGTGTGGACCACCTTCCCTTCGTCAATGGCCTTGGTGACTGTTTCAAAGAAGTCAACCAGGTTTAAGAGGCAGGATCTGCCCTTAACAAAGCCGAACTGGGTAGGATCCAGTGTCTGTAGGTCCCCAATATCTTTATTTATGAGATCCATGATGATCCTTTCCATAGCTTTGCAGACCAAGCTAGTCAGGCTTATGGGGCGATAGTTTCCTGGGTCCGTTGAGGCACCACCTTTGTGGAGAGGGACCACTGTTGCTGTACACCACTCTTTGGGTACATATCCTGTAGTAAGGCTGAGATTGAACAGTAGTTTTATGTTTGGGTTTAGCTCTTCTTGGAGTTCATGTAGGATGCAGCCCGGGACACCGTCTGGTCCCATTGATGCTGTGTTTTTTGCTTTGGAGAGGGCGGCTCTTACCTGAGCATCTGAGATGTCAGGGGCAGCACTCTGCTGGGATAGATATTTGCCCTTTGATGGGGAGAAGTTTGCGCCGAACCTGTCAGCTAGGATGTTGGCAATGTCTGTGGGTTCAGTGTATTTTTTGTCATTTTGGACTAATTCAGAGCATATCTGGGAATTCCCACCCAGGTTCCTAACATAACTAAAGAAAGCCTTGTGATTATCCTTAGTGTCCTGTGCAATTTTTCTCTCGAAGCTGGCCTTAGATGATTTTATGAGTGCCCTTAGTTTTTTGCTAATACTGATCAGAGATGCCTTCCCTTTTTGGGATATTGCTCTATCATGTAGTAGCTTCCTCCTTCTATTGTATAGTTTGTTTATGGCTGGGGTCCACCAGACAGGACGTCTGCCTTTGGAAGATTGGGTCTTGGTTTTATTTGCGATTGCATGATCCATGCATTCCTGAAGGTGTTCATAGACTGCATTTATAAAGGATTGTGTGGTCTGGGCCGTATTTTCCACAGACCCGGGGGCTTTGAAGGATTCCACCTCGATTTTGAGGAGTGTGAAATTTGCTTTAGAGAAGTTTTTCATTGTGGCTTTCTGGGCAGGGGGTGGGGCCGGGATGTGAATATCCAGTGAGATCAGTTTATGGTCTGATCTTACCAGTGAGGGATACATTTCTGGTCTGGAGCATAGAGTCCCCATGTTGGTGACGATCAGGTCCAGTATGTTTTCCCCTCTTGTGGGAGTGGTAACAAGTTGTTCCATAGCATTTGAGTTTATGAATTCTAGGAACCTTTGGGCTAGGGTGTTGGAGCTAGAGTAATGCTCCCAGTCTATGTTTGGGTAGTTGAAGTCGCCCAGTATAATGGTGTTTGGAGAGACCTTCATATTTTCCAGTGTTCTCAGGAAGGCCAAGTGGGGTTCCTGGGTTTGGGAGGGTGGTCTGTAGTAGGCTATAAACTGGAAGGCAGTTTTACCCACTGTTAGTTGCACATGGATAGTCTCTGATGCTTCGTGCTTTGCCACCAACCTGGAGGTGTGGGTATCTTTGATGAATATCGATACTCCCCCTCCTTTTGTGGTTCGGTCCAAGTTTTGGGGCCGGTGCAAATGATAAATTCTTAAATGGGCACCTGTTGTAAGGAGTAAGAGTACTGTGCCATATCGTAGTATTATTTTGGTGTGAGCAGGTTGTTTTGTGAGTAGATAAACTATTTTGTATGAGTATAGCTGTGAAAGCTTAGGAAGGATGTCAGGGTCACCGCAGGATTTTTGGTGATTAATTATGATTATAGGATGGTAAAGTCATTAAGAAGTAGAATAACTATTTAGTTAATGTGAGTAGTAGTTAGGTGGGAAGGTGTAGGAATGATAATAAGTTAGTTGTGAGATTATGTCATGTAGTAGTTAATGGCTTTATTTGATGATTGGATAGGAATCTGAATGGGAGTGGTTTGGTCAAAATAAATCCAGGTGTACTGGAGGAGGGTGGGAATGGGGCAGGGTAGGCGAGCAGAGTGAACCTGAGCATAGCAAGGGCGAATGAAGCAGGAAGAACATAGGCACTAAAATAAAAGAAAGAAAAAACTGTAATCACGGACTGTGGCAGGTCAGTACAATAACTACTGTTGTGTGTACACTGTAGTCCATACTGTCCAAGCAGAAGTTTGTTTTAAATAGGTTAATCTTGAGGAACCGTGTAATGTTAGAGGGAGGAATGAACAAGCTAACAACCTCTTTCCTCTAATACAATTTATCAAAGTAAAATTTATCAAAGTATGAAAAGTATGAGAGGAGAAAATGTACTACATAAAAGGGGTGACGGAAGCTAAAAGTAAAAGAATTGCTACTAACACCACAAAGGCAGCTTTCCTTAGATGTACTCAGAAGTTGCAACCTGGTCATCACAGACTTTTCTGGCAGACTATTAAACAAATCAAGACAAATTATATCCCAAGGTGTTCATTAAGAAGTTATGCATCCTGAACAATTTCAGTGATCTTAAGGAATACACTTCTTCTCAGCTATACTAGCAAACAAGGTATGTAATATAGATCCCCCACATCTTCAGTCCTCCTGCACCACTTTCTAGCTATCCACCTCTTGTATTAAAAATCACCAGCAGAAAATCAGTTAAAAACTTGCTAAGCAATTTATATTATCGCTACAATCCACACTTTCATTAACTTCATCCTAGGCTGATGGAAGTCATCCAGTACACTATAGTGGAACTACTCACTCATATGTTCAACCTTAACAACTAATATTGTCTCACTAAGATTTAAACATTCTCTTTTAATATCCCCCTAAAGTATCTCAACATACCTTGGTTAATCATTAATAGCAAACATTTGTCCAATGGTGAAATTCCTAGAGAAACAATTTTATTGTCAAATCATGGAATAATTGCCAGAAGTTATATACTTACAAATAGACAACTTGGCTTCTGATCTATATATGGTATCATCACTATGTTATACAAACTACCTGACTAAATCTAGCATAATATGGAAAATGGTGGGCTGACAGAAGACATGGTTTTAGGTCTGAAACAAGTATTTGAAAATGTTGCTCACAATTTGCTTTTGAGCTAGCTAATTTAATGTTTTGATAGCTACCTGTCTTACAGACCTTCTACAGTTCACACAAATAGCAACACTTCAGATCTAAGTTCTACCTCAAAGCAAGGGCCACAGGGATCTGTACTTGGACCACTTTTGTTCTCTGTGTACCCAACACAGAGACTATAATGTACGCTAGTGGCTTACTACTGCTGAAAGCTCACAAAAATCCAATTTAACGTAACTCAGATTTTCAAAATGATTTCACTGGATTTAATTTCTCCATGTCTTTTGGGTTTCCAGTACCATGACTGGAAAGGACCCCATTCCTAAATCAGGGTATGATTAAAGTTCATGAAATTAGTATTGTACCCGCAATGGACCCAAGACTGACTCCTTCTGCAATTCATACAGAGCTACATGTATCAGTAGCACATCTAAATATTTATCAGTATTTAAATATGACTGTAAATTCTTTTTTTATGGCTTCTCCACATTTATTTCCTTCTCGTGTGATCCTTCTCCATATAATCTTTTTTGGCATTCTCCAAACAATATAGATATGCTACAAACTACAAAGAATAAGATACTAAGATTCATACATCTGGACCATAATGATCAGCTTCAGTGAGTTAGCTTGCTGAAAACTGAGATGACACCAATGGAAGCTATGGGTAATTTCTTACTCAGTAACCTCAGCTTCAAAATAATGAATGACTTGTACTGCCCTGTGCCTTTTAGAAATTCCACTTACAATTTGAGAAAAAAGTGCTGCTGCCCTAGGGATCTCAGTCACATCTACAAATATTCTATGTGTGTGTGTGTGTGTGTGTGTGTGTGTGTGTGTGTGTGTGTGTGTGTGTGTGTATGTACGCATGTGGGTATGTATGTATGTGGCATTTGTGTGTGTGTGTGTGTGTGTGAGTCAAAGTGAACTTTATTGTCATTGAGACCACACAACAGTGGAAATGAACAAAATTGTATTACTTCGAACTCAATGTTCATACAACATATACTGATAATATTAATACAACAATAACAAATATACTAATGTTAATCCAGCAATAACAACTGTAAGACATGTATGCAGTGCAGTAACACATGCACCAAGCTATTCCACTTATATGTCTTCTTTAGTACCCAAAATATTGCACAGATTATATTTTGCACAAATCAGATTCAGACCGATTTCAAATTGCATGGAATGCTAACTTGGCATACTGCACAGAATGCAAACTTGGCATTGTTAATATTGCACATAAGGTAAAAGATTGTACTTTCATAAAGTCATTGCATATGTCTATGAATTACTTCAGCATTGTAACTCCAGACCTCGATGACTAGCATGGTGTACGTTATTACTGGAGTTCAGAAGTCTGATGGCTTATGGAAAAAGCTTCTAATAAATCTGGTGGTTTTGCAACATAAACTACTGTATCTCCTGCCTGAAGACAAACATGAGACAAGACCATGGGCAGGGTGAGTGCAGTCTTTGACTATGTTCATGGCTTTGCTGAGGCACCGAGCAGAGTTCAAGTCCTGGACAGATGGGAGGGTGGACCTGATCATTTTCTCTGCCACTTTCACAACCCTCTGGAGAGATTTATGATCTGAAATCATGCAGTTTGCATACCAGACTGAGAGATTACTAGTCAGGATGCTTTCGATGGCACCCCTGTAGAAGTTTGTGAGAACTGAAGGTGGTAGTTTTGCTCTCCTCAACCTTCTTAGTAAGTGTACACACTGTTGCACCTTCATGACAATGTGATTAGTGTTTATTGACCAAGAAGTGTCTTCAGCACTATGCACTCCCAGGAACTTGGTGCTCTTCACCCTTTCCACTGTTGTAAGTGGGTATGTATGTATGTGTGTGCATGCATGTGTATGTGAGTATATATGTATGTATGTGTGTGTGTGTGTTTGTATATGCATATATATGTGCATGGGTGTGCGTGTGTGTGTGGATGTGGGTATGTATGTACATGTGTGTATGCATATGTGTGTATGTGTGTATATATATATATATATATATATATATATATATGTGTGTGTGTGTGTGTATGTATGTATTTAAGTATGTATATATGTATGTATGTGTGTGTCTATGTTTGTATGTATGTATATATATATATATATATATATATATATATATATATATATATATATGTATGTATGTATGTATGTGGGCGTATGTATATACCCTCACAGGACTAGTAGCATCTGCACCACTTGTTTGTGATTCAGGAAGGATGTCATTCCATGGCAACTGATATAATTTTGAAAATCTGTAAACACTGATTTTATTAGTTTACATCCTAGGGATAATTGTTGTCGTCATCATCATCTATTAGACAATTTATAATTCTTGAGGGGAAAAGACGTGCTGAGCTAATAACAATGTCATTTGTTCTTGTTTATATCTATATCTATCTGTTTCCACCTATCTATCCATCTGTCTATCTATATAACTATACAGATACACAGCTGCATGTTTTTCACGTGGCTCAAGTTGTGACTGAAAATGGCCCAGTGTGTAGAAGCCGTTCAATTACCTGGTTAAAAACAGAAGCAAACGAATTACTTTGTAATGAGGAAAATATAGTCTAGGCCGATATAAATATGTGACTGACATAGGAGTAAATAAGAATATAACAATTTAAGACAGCAAATGCAGTTTTTAAATAACTATGGTACATTTTATTGATTTTGTTCAGAAAGAAATCTTTAAGATATATAATATTACAGCTCTTAAGAATAAGTGTTTTAAATTTCTTTGTAGTCATTGCTGATATCACTACAACAGTATATGCCAAAAGAAACAACGTGTAATAGAACGAAATGTACTGTTTCCATTTATCTCGTTGTTGATGCAGACGTCTGCTGGTATCTTGATTATAATCACAGTACCTCACATCAGTACTTCAGAGAAGTTCCATCATTTTCAACCTTTCCAGAGTATCTGATGTGACTCTTGTTGTCATTTAAAGAAAATATAAAATATGACTCAATTATTTCAGCCCAGAATATTGAGAGAGACTTGTATTTCTGAAGCTCTGGCTTTTGCCATAACACAGAATGAACTCTGCCAAGCAAGAGCTACAACAGGGTTTTGTCGTTCCACTTTACTTCTTAAAGTTGACAGCATGTGAATGGCTGAAGTTTGCAAGAAAAAATATAAAATCCTAACACAAATTGTGTTTTTTTGATTTGTCCAAAATATAACCTTCAGGGTTTTTGTCTACTTCTACTGTGAGACCTTGTCTTGTTTTTCAGTGCTGATATGCACAAGACTACAAATCCAAATGAAAGTTTTCCAGTTCTCCATGGGCTAGCAGCTAATGATGCTGTCTAGTATAAAGCTATGTCACAAGAAAGGCTGTAGCTGCAATGTGATGATTCTGGTTGGACACATTCACAAAGCTTTTTCTTGCTGGGGTTGTACAGGATACAGAGTGGGGAGTAGGAGGTCTGCAAGAGAAAGGAGGGCCAAGCTGACAGATCTGAGGAATAAGCCTTGAAAAAGAAGGAGGAAAAATGTTTGGAAGAATAGATGGAGGGGTACTGGGCTGACAAAAATGAAGTGGGAATGAGTTTGGGCAGGTCAGATGGTAGGATGGCTGGCATAAGCAGTGACTTCCTTCACAACATCTCATTCCATAGACCGTAAATGGGTGATAGTAAAGAAAGTTGGCACCAATTCTGCAAAAGAAACAAAGCACAGAATATTAAATTAGCAAATAAATATGTATTTAATCATGATACTCACCAGTGACTACCTAGTAACAGTCAAAAATGCCAATATTTTAATCAAATAAGCAACTTTTATTCTGTACAAAATGGTAGCTCAGTGAAAATAGTGCTAACACTTTAGTCATCTTTCACAAATTGATTTTATGCTTGAAATGCAATGCAATGCATTATGGGATTATAGACTCTTAAATGGCAGTGGCATACAACAGTCTTAGAATGGTAAAATCTAGAACATAAATGCAATGTATATAGAAATTGTAGCAACATCATTTTTCTTATCATCACAGGGTCAAACTATTTGACTTGTTATATAAGTAACAAGAATCATGATGTTTCAGTAAGAAATTCTACACTTAATTTATTAATTTGCTAACTGGATAAGTGAACTAGTCCTTAGACCCTTTTCTGCCATATCCAAATGACAATAAATGGCAAGGGCAAATGCATTACATATGAATGTTTAGAGTTACTAATAAACCTGCATGTTTTTGAGAGACAGGTCCCTGTCTATGCACCAGAATTACCATACCATGTACCTGAATGTACTTGAGTCACTCACCTTTCAGGCCAAATCACCATTCATGGGTGATTTCAACTATCCCACCATAAAACGTGATACATACACAACCACTAACATGCAGGCTTCAAGATTCAATGCAAACACCCTGGAACAGCTAGTCGGCACACCTACTGGGAGTGCAAATATCCTAGCTCAGGTACTCACAAATATGAGGGAATGTTGCACCCCCCCCCCACCCCCAGTGTAATGAAACAGTGGCAAATTATTTTGCAGTTAAGCTATGATAAAGGACAAATTATTGTTCCAGTGATAAAAATTGAAAGGGGCATATTTCAGGGTGACTCTGTGTCACCACTGCTCTGTTGTCTTGCCCTTAATGCATTAGGCTGTCTATTTAATAAATTAGGTTATGGCTACAATTTGGCTCCCAGAAAACAACAAAGTGTAAAGACTTCTCATCTTCTACTTGTGGATAAATTAAAACTGTATAGTTCATCAGATGAGGAACTGAAAGCGCAACTGCAAGTAGTCAAAACATTTTCAGATGATATAAGAATGTCATTTGGTAATGATAAATGTGCAAAAGCAACCTTTAAAGCAGGAAAGTTGCAGCCTTAGACATAAATGTGATATAAAAGAACTTGAGCAAGAGGGAGTGTATAAATATTTGGGAATTGATGAAGGATCACCAATAAAATATGAACAAATGCAAATAAAACATAGCAATATTTTAGAAGACTAAAATTAATACTGGAAACAACCCTGACATCTAGGAACAAAGTCCAGGCTATACAGGCAGCAAATGAATGTGCCAAAAAAGAAAAGAAAGAATATCAGGTGAAGGATCAGATGAAAAGGCAAGAAATGTGGAAAATGCATAAATACAGTTGCAAGTACAGAAAACTCTTGGAACAACCTCGTGTTGATCAAGACTTTAACACAGGAATGTTAAGGAGAGGTGAATTTAAACCAAATGAAGAAAGGTTAATACGGGTGGCCGAAAATAGTGGGTTATGTACACACTGGTTTATAAAGTCCATTGAACATGTGGGAGAAACAGACAAATGTAGGTTTTGTAAAACAGAATTGGAAACAGTTGCACGCCTAGTTGCTGGTTGTGACATACTAATGGCAGAAGGACTGTATACTGAAAAACATAATAATGTGGCAAGACTGTTGCATTGGGGATTGTGCAAACATTATACTATTGAAGTAGTTAAAAAAACACTGGAAACATGAGTCACAAAGCATTATAGAAAATGATGAAGTTTATATCACATGGGATCACCCATTACCAACAGCTCAAAAAATACATTAAGAAAACCAGATATTGTAGTCCATGAAAAGAAGACAAAAGTAGCACTGATCACTGAAATTGCTACACCCAGTGACTAAAGTGTCTTAGTACACAGAAATACAGTCATAAAATGCCAAGATTTGCAGGCAGAAATGAGACCAATGTGGAAGAAGGATACCCAGATAGTTCCAATAGTAGCAGAAGCAATGGGTGTTATAAAAAGAGTTTACAATCATACTTATGTATGTTACCCATACATGTAACTCTGTATGAATTGCAGGAGGAGTCATTACTTGAGACATTGCGGGTGCTGCGAAGAGCACTTCTGGCTAACATCAAAGAATGAAACAATACTAATGTCATGTACTTTACTTAGAAATGGGGAATTCCCTAGGTATTAAGCCTGTCTGGATACTGTGGTTGAATATTAAGATTCTAGTGGGCCTGACAAGTCTTGTTTCAAACCATTTAGGAGGCATCCTGGGATATTATCATGGCTCATCGATGCAGTGTTTTTTAGCTTTGAAGAGTGCTGCATGAACTATTCATTTGTGTTTGTTGGTAGAGAAATTGTTGAGGGTATTTCCTGGGGGGGTAACTGGGGTTGATAGAGGGGGTGAAATTGGTTCTAAATTTATCAGCCAACAAATTTTCTATATCCTTTGGTTCAGTGTTGGGAGTCCCATTTGCTATTAGTTCAATACACTGCTGGGTGTTCCCCTTAAGGTTTCATACATAACTGAAAAAGCCTTATGGTTCTCCTTAGCCTGAGAGGCTATTTTTGCCTCAAAGTTGGTTTTGGTGGACTTGATTACTTCCCTGAGTTGCTTGTTGAGACTGAGTGAGGTCTTTTGCCTGTTGGGTGTAGCTTGTTCTTGTTTTTGGAAGGATTTTCTTTCTTTTGTTATAGAACCTATTTATATTAGGGGCCCACCAGGTCTACCAAGGGGACTTGTTTTTGGAGTTGGTCCTAAGTTTATTTTGGTTTGGTACTGCTTTTTCTGTGCAATTATTTACATGCTTGTAAAGGGTTTCTGTAAACACTTTTGCACACAGTGTTCTCTGACATTGGGAGGGGGGGCTTGCCATCACTTAATAGTAGTCCAAAACAGATGAAAAATACCACAAAGTAAGAACAAATGACCACTGGCACTTCAACCCAAAAGAACACAGGTTTAATTTGTTAAGCGCTTTTCGTCTCTACAGTAGCAGACTTCCTCAGACAATTCAACAAAGCAAACACTCTATTTAACTACATGTCAGCTGATACCTTAAAAATCAATCAACCAATCACATATGGACTTAAAGTTTCCCTAGACACAAATACAAAGTGTAGTAAAATAGGATGAAAAAGATAAAATGAAATGAAAGAAAATGTAATACACACTGAACCAAAATGTAATACATTTTCTTTTATTTCATTTTATCTTTTTCATCCTATTTTACTACACTTTGTATTTGTATCTAGGGACACTTTAAGTCCATATGTGATTGGTTCATTGATTTTTAAGGTATCAGCTGACATGTATTTAAATGGAGTGTTTGCTTTGTTGAAATGTCTGAGGAAGTCTGCTACTGTAGAGATGAAAAGCGCTTAACAAATTAATCATTTAATAGTAGGAAGTTAGCCTTGGAAAAGTTCTTAAAGATTCTGGAGTTTGCTGGGAGTACTTGCCATATATTTATTTCAAGTGAGACCAGTTTGGGATCTGATCTGATCAGTGGGGACATTACACTGGGGGGGGGGGGTGTTCAACATTCACTCATATTTGTGAGTACCTGATCTAGGATATTTGCACCCCAAGTAAGTGTACAGACTAGCTGTTCTAGGGTATTTGCATTGAAAAAATCCAGAAATCTTGAAGTCTGCATGTTAGTGGCTGTGTATATATCCCATGAATGGTGAGTTGAGCTAAGAGGTGAGTGACTCAGATAAATTCAGGTACATGGTATGGTAATTCTGGGACATAGATGAGAACTTGTAACTAGCAATGGTATGGGATGGGACTTTACCTAAGATTAGCTGGATTTGGAATAGCTCAAGCGTGCCATATTGTTTGACCAATGTTGAGGTGTGCTCACTTTGTGCGTAGACTAATACATCTCCAACTGTTATCCTTTGTTGTGTGGTAGCTGGTCTAAATGTGTGGAAGTCATTATAGCCTTGCAGTCTGGGGTGCCTTCCATGGCTTTAAACAATATTTCAGTAACTGCACAGATGTCAACACTCTCCAGAGTAAGGAGCTTCATGTTGACACTTCTTGCATTAAGCAGTAACACCTTTAGTTTATCTTGAGTAGAAAAGTAGAATCAGTAGTGTAGCTAGGGGAAGGAGAAAGCAGCAACTGCCCCGGGTGAAAAGTGTTAGGGGGTGTGTGATCAGTCATAATCTGAACATGGCTCCCTTTTATACCCCATGAGGGTGAGTATGCTTGGGTGCACTGGTTCAAATGTGAGTATGGCTCCCTTTTATATCCCATGAGGGTAAGTATGCAGGGGTGCACTGACACAGATGTGAGTATGGCTCCCTTTTATATCCTATGACAGTATATATGAAAAGGTGCACTGACAGAGATGTCATCACAGTTCCCTTCTAAACTCCATGAAGGTGTGTATGCTGGGGATACACTGCTAAAACTGTGAGCATGGCTCCCTTTTATATCCCATTACGGTGTACATGTTCGGGTGCACTGACATAGAAATAATCATGGCTGCTTTCTATATCCCCTGAGGGATTGCATATAGGGATGCACTAACACAGATGTAAGCATGGCTCCCTTTTTTAACCCTTGAGCGTGTGAATGCTGGGTTGCACTGACACAGATGTGAGTATGGTTCCATTTTATATCCCCTGAGGGTGTATGTTGTCCACATATCTTATGTGGCAGAGGTTTTACATTGGATGCCCTTTCTGAAAAAAAGAGTTATGGGAAAGAGTAGCAGAAGCTAGGTTCAGAAGGAAGGTGATGATTAGTGATCAGCAGTATCGTTTCATGCCAGCAAAGAGAACTACAGATGTGATGCTTGCTCTGAGAGTGTTGATGGAGAAATACAGAGAAGGTCAGAAGGAGTTGCATTGTGTCTTTGTGGACTTGGAGAAAGCATATGATATGGTGCCTAGAGAGGAGTTATGGTATTATATGAGGAGGTCAGGAGTGGCATAGAAGTATGTAAGTGTGGTACAGGATATGTATGGAGGTAGTGTGACAGGGCTCTGAGCCCTTTCATATTTGCAGTGGTGATGGACAGGTTGACAGATGAGATCAGACAGGAATCCCCATGGACTATAATGTTTGCAGATGACATTGTGATCTGTAGTGAGACTAGGGACCAAGTTGAGGAGACGCTGGAGAGGTGGAGATATGCTCTAGAGAGGAGAGGAATGTAGGTCATTAGGACTAAGATAGAATATATGTGTGTGAATGAGAGGGAGGATAGAGGAATGGTGAAGATGCAGGGAGTAAAGTTGACAAAGGTGGATGCTTTTAAGTACTTGGGATCAACAGTTCAGAGTAATGGTGAGTGTGGAAGAGAGGTGAAGAAGAGAGTACAGGCAAGGTAGAATGGGTGGGGGAGAGTGTCAGGAGTGATTTGTGACAGACGGGTACCAGTAAGAGTGAAAGGGAAGGTCTACAAGACGGTAGCGAGACCAGCTATGTTGTATGGGTTGGAGATGGTGGCATTGACAAAAAGGCACGAGTCAGAGCTGGAAGTGGCAGTGTTAAAGATGTTACGATTTGCACTGGGTGTGACAAGGATGGACAGGATTAGGACTCAGTATATTAGAGAGTCAGCTTAGGTTGGATGGTTTGGAGACAAAGTCAGAGAGGCGAGATTGCATTGGTTTGGACATGTGCTGAGGAGGGATGCTGGGTATATTGGGAAAAAGATGTTAAGGATGGAGCTGCCAGGTAAGAGGAAAAGAAGAAGGCCTAAGATAAGGTTTATTGATGTGGTGAGAGAGGACATGCAGGTGGTTGGTGTGACAGATCAAGATGCAGAGGACAGGAAGAAATGGAAACAGATGAACCGTTGTGGCGACCTCTAATGGGAACAGCCAAAAGAGAAGAAGAAGAGGGTATACATGCTGGAGTGTGCAGACACACTCATGAGCATGACTCCCTTTTATATCCCATAATGGTATGCATACAGGGGTGCACTGACAAAGATGTGAGCATCCAGTGGGGTTGTGTATGCAGGGGTGCTCTGACATAGGAGTTAGCATGTCTCCCTTTTACATCCCATGAAGGTTTGCACTCTGGGGTGCACTGACACAGATGTGAGCATGGTTCCCTTTGTATCCAGTAAGGGTGTACATGCAGGGGTGCATTGACACTGATTTGAGCAACCAGTGGGAGTGTGCATGCTGGGGTGCATTGACACAGGAGTTAGCATGTCTCCCTTTTACATCCCATGAGGTTTGCATGCTGAGATGCAGTGACAGAGATGTGAGCATGTGTCCTTTTCATATACCATGATGGTGTGCCTGCTGGGGTGCACTGACATAGATATAAATATGGCTCCCTTTTATATATCATGATGTTGTGTGCTGGGGACACTGGCACAGATATGAGTACACCTCTTTTTTATATCCCATTAGGGTGTTTATGCTGTTGTTCACTGACACAGGTGTAAATATGACTCCTTTTTATATCCCATAAGGGTGTGCATGCTGAGGTGCACTGACACAGATGTGAGCACAGCTCCCTTCCATATACTATGAGGGTGTGCATGCTGAGGTGCACTGACACAAATGTGAACATGGCTCCCTTCCATATACTATGAGGGTGCGCATGCTGAGGTGCACTGACACAGGTGTGAACATGGCTCCCTTCCATATACTATGAACGTGTTCATGCCGAGGTGCACTGACACAGATGTGAGCACAGCTCCCTTCCATATACTATGAGGGTGCTCATGCTGAGGTGCACTGACACAGATGTGAACATGGGTCCCTTCCAGTGCATGCTGAGGTGCACTGACACAGATGTGAACATGGCTCCCTTCCATATACTACAAGGGTGTACATGCTGAGGTGCACTGACACAGATGTGAACATGGCTGCCTTCCATATACTGCGAGGGTGTGCATGCTGAGGTGCACTGACACAGATGTGAACTTGGCTCCCTTCCATATACTGCGAGGGTGTTCATGCTGGGGTGCACTGACACAGATGTGAACATGGCTCCCTTCCATATACAACAAGGGTGTGCATGCTGAGGTGCACTGACACAGACATGAACTTGCAAATCCACAATATTAATTGTTGAAACTAAATAACCACATAGAAGAGAAGGTCCATTCCCTCAGTAGGTAAAAAAATTCTTCCATAACAGGCAATATAGGCAAAATAAGCATTTCCGTCTTGTGTACAAGACTTCATCAGATGCCCCCATTCAAAGTTTCATCCCATTTATACTGTGCTTAAATACCCCCAATTACACAATTAAAACAATAAAACAATTTATTTAAAATTAAAACAGTGAATAAAAACACTTGAAAATATCCATTAAGCCTGCAAGATGTTATAATACATTCCTAAAAGACCACCTTAAATAATTTTATATGTATGTAAAGGTGGTTTTATTAAATTTGTGAAGCTCTCAGCATTAATACAGGTTTAATAGTAATATATTCATTTAAACCAGGATATATATTAGACTTTAACCTAAGTTGCCATTTAAGTTCTTTATTTAAAAATACATTCCTTATGAATCCCCCCCCCTCGGGTTAACTTTGACAACATCTATAATCCCAAATTTAAAACCTTTAAAAAAGGCACAACTCAATGGGCCAGATTCAGGAAGCCTCCATGTAAGAGTTATAACTCTTACACGGAGGCTGCAGTTAAACTGTGTGATGTCAGCATGTCATGCATATGCATGAGGTGCATGAGGCATGCTGAATCACACTAGTAACTCTTACACGGTCCGTGTAAGAGAGTAGGGGGCGTGTCTGTAGGCTAAGCCCTGCAAGCGGACACGCCCCCGGAAGACTAGAATGGCTGAAAGTAAACAGCCACGAGAGAGGCCATGGAAATGTGAATAAACACACTACACAACACATGCATCAGTGTATAAAGTGAAGAGATGTTATAAAATTAAATTAAAACATTTTTTTTTTTTAAACCCCGTAAATGTTTGCTACTGTGTGCGCTCGTGTGGTGTGCTACTAGCGCAATCACAGTTAGCAGTCAGTGGAAAAGGATATAAGAACTAAATATGCAAAGTAAGCCAAGAAGTAATAGCTTAGCGGTAGAGTTGCCGGCCTAAGAGTAGGCAGGCAGGATTCGAGCCCCCACAACAACCTTTTTTTTTTTTTTGTAAATAAGCACTAAAAAGCCCCCTGACAGTATTGTACAAATGTAAATGTATTCCCTTTTGTAAAATGGAATGAAATGGAGCATATATTCTGAAGTAACACAATAATAAAAATAGTCAGAAATGTACTGATAGCTAAGCTGCTGTGAGACGGAGTGCCCGTAGCTGAGTAGTGTTTAAAAAGCTGCAAACTGTGTGCCCGTTGCTAGGCACCGGTTTAACAGGCTGAAACTGTTTGCAACTAGCTGTGCTCAGCTGAACATGTGTGTCACTAGCCAATTAAGGTTTATCCCAGCGCACACCGTTTGCGCACCGCTCCCACAAGCTAACTGCCAGTGCGCATGCGTTACCTCCGCGCAAACGAGCGCAGACCTGATTTTAAGTGCTTAAAAGTGCTTTTGGCATGTTTGATTGACAGGTCCTCAACTCATTTCTGTCAGGAAAATCAAAAGTCAGTTGCCAGAGTCGAACCCAGGATACCATGCACTATAGTCAAGGTACTACACCACTAAGCCATGACAGCAATACCATGAAATGCAGAAATAGCATATATATGGGATAAAATCCAGAATGGAGCATGAGAAAGCATTTTCAGTGAAGTAGATAACATTCCAAAACGGCCAATCAGAGAAATGTGCGGGAAAAGCGGCATATATAAGCCCCATAGGCGGGAATACACAGCAGAAACGATTGTAGAACAGAGCTGCAGTCAGAATGAGTGGAGTAGGTGAGGGACGTTGCTTTCGAGCACAGCATTGGGGCGTTGAGGAGTCCAGATACATGGTCTGGCTCCTTGTCCATCATCACGAGGCCCAACTCATGCAGGGCCAGGTCTCATGGGGAGCATATAGGGCAGAGGCATGGGACCAGTTGGCTCGTGATCTGACCAGTGCTACTGGCATTCCACGCACTGGTGAGCAGGTCCGTCACCACCATGCGGACCTGAAGCGGCGCAAGCAAGACCAGTTGACCGAATGGATCCAGGAGGCCCGGGATATGCCCAATGCCCCACTACTGAGTAAGTTACATTTTACTTATGTATGTAAGGATTTCAACTAGCTGATACCATGGAGATGTGTAGTCCAATATTACTTCTTTCGTATTACAGCTGCAGGTGTCCGCTCTATGAACCGCGAGATGCATGCCCGTAGGCTGGTGCGGATGCGCCACCATGAAGGTTAGTAACCCCACCCAGTACTTGTAAATAAATATTATACTGTAGCATGTATCAGAACACTGCAGTGTATTGATTAAAAGTAATATAATGTGCAAGCAAGATTTGAAAGTCTGCAGGTATGGCTGCAACAAGTTCATCAGTATGCAAGTGTAACTGGAAATATAATTGATAGCATTAAACAGTGCTGTAATACAGATGTCCCACCATTAATTAAATATAGTGTAACCTGCAGTAGTCTCAAGAGTACAGCTTCAGAATCTGAGGTAGTCACATGTGAGATATATCCGCTGTTGAAATGCTGAATCATGACAGAAGTGAGGCTGTTGGAAAGTGTTTGAATCACCACTAGTCTAACATGTGAACAAAGCCTAGAAGTAGCAACCTGAACTGTGAAGTTGCAGGATGTGTGAGAGTGACAGAAAGGGTCATGTATGAATAAATAAAGTAGTAATAACCCCTGAATATATTAGCCCCAGTGTGTTTCTACAGAACTAAATGCATGTGGGAAGTACAACTTAATATCCCAAACTGATTTCAGTGTGTCAGAATCTGGAATGTCTAGGCCAAATGCTGTATATGGTGATCACAGTAAACAATTTGCAGATAGAATGAATGATTATCTGACAGGCTAAACAGCCATAGTTGTCCCCTGTCCTGTCATCAAAGTGTAGCAGGATGATGTATCTGATCAAATTCAAAATAAGTAGGATAGTGATGTATTTGTAACAGGTGTAGCTTGACAGTCAAATAAAATTTATTTTGAAACATCAGCCTCAGCTTAATTGTGTACCTATTACAAATGTAAATCAATGTGTAACATATGAATGTGTCATCACTTTCTATCTCCACCCAACCCTATAATTCCATATAACAACACCCACTAAATAATGGTATGTGAACATTTCATTAATCATGGACATTTGTCCGTTTCAAAAATATATGCATGTCTGTTTGTTCATGTGCCCTGTTCATACCTGCAAATCTGATGGCCTGTTGCCATTAATCAACCCTGCATGTTGTTTGACTGTGTATTTCTGTTCAAATAATGCATGTGATATTGATATGCCCCTTGTTCAATGGCGTTAATATCTGGGTGTTTGTTTGATGGGAATACCAATGCATGCTGTTACAACTAATCTGAATGGAATACAATGCCACTAACCCAAACTAACATAACTACTCACAAACCTAGAACGCTTGGGAAGGCAGGTCCCAGAGGACCCACCTCTCCCACCTCAGCTGGTGACTGCACCTGGCACTAGTGCCCAGGCGGACCCTCCGGTGGCCCTGTGCCACCTTCGGGTGGAAGCGCTGCAGGGGATGGGGCCCGTCCCCTCTGCAAGTGTGGCGGAGGGGTTCGCCCACTCACCCTCCGGTGTCCGGTCTGTGGTGCGAAGGGAGATCCAAGACACTGTTCTTGGGCCCCACGCCAGCTTGAGGCTCGTGTGGCACAGCTAACGGCCCGGCCATTGCCCGCCCACAGCCCCAGCACAGCCCGTCCTGGGCTGTGAAGGAACAGTGGCAACTGCCTATGGGTGGGGATATCAGTTCCACTGTTGCCATCTGTGGGCTCATGCATCTTGGAAATCCCAACCTCCGTCCCGTCAATTGTGTAACCCCCACGTGTGTCATACACGCCCTGTATGCGTCTTGTCTGTCTTGTCTGTTAACCTACCCAACCTACCTCCCCAGCTATACCGACTTCCTTCACCTGATATACCACTCTCACCTGAAAAAAAAGGGCACTCTGTACCCACAAAAATTACGCCCCATACATAGCTGTCCATGTCGCACACATGTCTGCTTGACATTGAAACAGTTAATTACAATTGGCTCTACAACAAATATTAATGTTGTCCTGACACCTTTCTCAGGGTGAAAGGTTTCCAATGTCTCACCAAAATACATGGAAATGCACAGCTGTTGCTGCCAAAGACATGGGCATCTATGGGCCTTACCTACATCCCTCCTGCAAATCCCACACTTGTTTCCCTACTGTCTTACCCTCTTTGTGTCCCCTTTTTCACCACTTTCCTGTCACCCCTTTTTCTTTTCTTTCAAAGAAATTAGCTGGTGCGCTTGTGTTAGCGGAGCTCACCGCCAGTCTTGCGTGAGCTCCGCAAACCAGCGCAGACCTGGTTTAAGTGCTTAAAAGTGCCTTTATGGCACTTTGATTGACAGGTCCTGTACTCATTTTGAAAGTCTGGAAAGAAAAATAAATACCCACTGTCAGTCTCGAACCCAGAACCTTGGTAACATTAGTCTGTATGACCTACCACTAAGCCATGCCTGCTTTACAAGAACACAGTGCTAAAATAAATATAACATGTAATAGTAGGAATCAGTATAAAGGCAATATAGGAGATGTACTATCCAAAGCATGTCAGGTAGAGTTTTAATGGCCAAATTACTGGATTCCCATACTAGTTCAGTGTTAACAGAAACAGCCCTGCTACCTGTTAGCTTGTACATAGTAACGTAAGGTAATGTACATATGTGAAGGTATGTATATCTACACATACATATATATAAATATATATTAATACATATGAAATATAGTTGTAGGTCTCAGTAGCCATACACACTCACTACAGGAAACAGTGAACATAATTGCAGCAACCTGAATCTGCAACACAGCCTGACCCCTGTGTGACCTACTTACCCTTCTAACTGCTTAAAGGTGACCTCAGCACTTTGATTGACAGGTCCTGTACTCAGTTTGAAAGTTTGCAAAGAAAAATAAATTCCCACTGTCAGTCTCGAACCCAGGACCTTGGTAACATTAGTCTGTATGACTTACCACTAAGCCATGCCTGCTTTACAAGAACACAGTGCTAAAATAAATATAACATGTAATAGTAGGAATCAGTATAAAGGCAATATAGGAGATGTACTATCCAAAGCATGTCAGGTAGAGTTTTAATGGCCAAATTACTGGATTCCCATACTAGTTCAGTGTTAACAGAAACAGCCCTGCTACCTGTTAGCTTGTACATAGTAACGTAAGGTAATGTACATATGTGAAGGTATGTATATCTACACATACATATATATAAATATATATTAATACATATGAAATATAGTTGTAGGTCTCAGTAGCCATACACACTCACTACAGGAAACAGTGAAGATATATGCAGCAACCAGAATCTGCAACACAGCCTGGCTCCTGTGAGACCTACTAACCCCTTTAACTGCTTAAAGGTGCCTCCAGCACTTTGATTGATAGGTCCTATACTCAACTCAAAAGCAGAATATGAGCATACTAGTAGGCCCTACCACAAGACCATTGTAACACTAGTCTGTATGACCTACCACTAAGCCATGACTCTCATACAGGAATATAGTGCTAAATAAGTGGAACATGTAATAGTAGGAATGAAGATAAAGGCAATATAGTATGTCTACTACCCAAAGCATGTCATGCAGACTTTTATAGTCCCAATTACTGGATTCCCATACTAGTGTAGTGTTAACAGAAACAGCCCTGCTAATTGTTAGCTTGTACCCAATAATGTCAGCTAATGTACATATATGAAAGTATGTATATGTACACAGATATATATATATTTATATAGCAATACATATGACATATAGTTGTAGGTGTCAGTATGCATACACACTCACTACAGGGAACAGGCAAGATAAATGCAGCAACCTGAATCTACAACACAGCATGAAGCATGGGAGATGTACTAACCTTCACACTCACAAAACACTGTCAACAGCATACCAGCATGGTCCACGCCCTACAATCTGAAAGGGCAACGCCTATCTCACATACCCTTTTATAGCAGTGTCCTGAAATCACAGTGAGACATGCAATCAGTACACACCCAGCTGCATGCAATTAGCAAATGCTGCCTTACAATTGGTGCAGAGGCCATCACATGGACCTATGCAGATACCTACAAAAGCATTGAGTACCCACACTACACTCACGCAATACATTCATTGCACAAACACTACGGAGAAAGAGAGAGAGAGAGAGAGAGAGAGAAAACAACCAAACAAATATTAGGACTGCCAGCAGCAAAAGCAGCAGCAAGCAGCAAGCAGCAAGGAGCAAGCAGCAAGCAGCACCACTGGCACAGCAACAGCTGCCACAAACACAGGTAATGCAAAGTAGCAGGTTAATCCTGTGTATACTGTGACACCTCCAAATGTATCATAGTTCACTATCTGTAGGTATGTCCATGAGATAGGTTGTGTGTACATAGTCATGAAATATAAACATATGTAATATTGTTGTACATGTGGGCCATAACTAACACTTCCATAGCTTAGAACACAAGGCCAGTTGTGCATATGATGCAGTAGTTCCCAGGGTCAGTAGAGGTTCCTCCTCATTGGTGTGGGACCACTGTGTATGTATGGCACTGTTCAGGTACATATCCTGTAGTATGGCCAGGGATTAATATCAGTCTGTCATGTGGTGCTATGTCCTCCAGGGGTGAATGTAGCACACATCCAGGGATACCATTTCGTAACAGTGATGATATGTGTTCTGCAATGATGAGGGTGGCTCTCACCTGGACATGTGAGAGGATAGGGAGGTTACAGTCATCTGGGATAACTAATAACACATGTGTAGGACAATGGGGTCCTGCACCTAAACTGTCTGCAACAATGTTGCCAATATCTGTGCATTTGGTGAATGTGAAGCATCTTAACACTGCAGACAACAGATGCCTTCCGTCATGTGAATCTGCCCTGTGCTGCAGTAGCCTCCTACTATTGTTATACAATATGCCTGTATCTGTAGTCCACTGGACAGGATTAATAAGTGGTGTGCAGTTGTTCTGGGTTAGATATCTGTGTGCACAGTACATGCAGTATGTGGGATGTCTGTGGTAAGCATATGCAAAGGTGCTGGCGGTGTGTGTTGTGGCTTCCACTGGCCCAGTGGGCTGCATGGATAGCATCACTGTCATAACTACTGAATAACTGTGTAATTACATGCATACATAGCAAGGTAGTGTACTGTGCTTGTGGTGTTGTTCGGATATGTATATCCAGGCTGAGTAATGTGTGTCCACATCACAGGGTTGGATGGCAGCACACATCCAGTATGTATGGATGAACACCCAGAATGTGTCAGACGTGTCACCTGTGCAGAAGTATCTGGCCATTACCTGTGCATCCCCCACAACACACACACATGCAACATATGGCAGAAGTACTATAACAGTACACACATGTTCATAGGTTCAGACTAGGCTATCTGCCCGAGGGCATTTACAAGCCTAGCCCATCATTTTGTGGCTTACGCCACCCCTTTAGTATGGGGAACTATACCCATTATTTTGCTGTGCCTCTGTCGAGCAGTGACACTGAGGTAATCCCTGGGGTATATCTGCGATCTCCCATCCATTGGTCAAGATTTCTCTTGAACAAGGCCAGTGAGGTGCTCTGCCTCACATATACCGGATTTTGTTCCACAGCATAGGGAGTCTTTGGGTGATGAATCTATCCCTCCAGCACGTCCTATTAATAGCCGTGTCGAGGTTTAAGTCTCCCGCCCTTATGGCTCTGATGGATCTAGATTTTTTGAGGTGAAGCATATTCATCAAATCTGGGTTTGACATGGCCTTGTATGTTTGGCAAAGGTCACCTCTGAGCAAGCGGTTGGCGTCTGTATTGAACATACATGGACATGCTGGAGGGGCATATCCTATCCGGGTGGCTCCCTTCACTCTGTAATGAGCTCGAACAGTTGAGAATGAACAGTTCATAGGTTCATACTAGGCTATTTGCCCTAGGGCATTGGTAAGCCTAGTAGAATGTGTTTGTCTTCTGCCACCCAATTACAAGTTATGCTGCTATGCCCTTGTCCGACGTTAGTATACTGTGCCTCTGTCTAACAGTGACATAGAAGTGATACCTGGGGTACAACTATGATCTCCATCCACTCATCCAGATTCCTATGGAAGAGAGTCAATGAGGGACTCTGCCTAACCAGTAGTGTGAGCTCATTACAGAGTGAAGGGAGCCTCTCGGTTAGGAATATGCCTCTCCAGCATGTCCATGTATGTCAGTGCTGAGGTCCAGCTCTCCTGAGCATGTGGCTGTATGGGACTCTGATTGCCTGAGGTGCAGCACGTTCATTACTGCTAGGTAGGACATGGCTGTATATGGCATGCACAGATTGCCTCTGAACAGGCAGTATGCCACTGAGTCCAGCTGGATTCACTTTACCTGGGCAGCATATGACATCTGTGTGAGCCATTGCATCCCCTTGATGATGTACTGTTGTCCTGTACCAGTTGCTGTAGGTGTCTGGTTAGGTACATCCCAAAAGGTGCATTGTACGCAATTATAGGCCTGATGATGGATGAGTAAAGAGGCACAATGACCTCCCCTGCCATACATGTGAATCCCTCATGATTAGCTGGGCTATATAACATGTCTGTCAATCCACGTTGGCCATGTGGTAGACAAATGACAGACCGCTACCATGTTTCTTCCCCAGGTCCCCAACTACATCTTCTGTACTCAATGGCCTAACACCTATGTTGTACTGTGCCACCAATGTGGAGGCGTGGGAATCTGCATTGAATACTGATACTCCCTCCCTTGTTCAAGTGTTGGGGCCGACAAGAATGGTAACAGCTATAACGTGGTAGTACTGGTGTGCTCCTGTGAAACCTGAAACAGGTTCATGTTACTGCACAGATATCGATGTCCAGAATGCTAGGTAGGGTTTTGAGTGCGTGCATCCTTGGGTCTAGATGTCCAGTGTTGAGTAGCATCACTCTTACTTCCTCATCCTTTGTGATACAAATGGATGTGGGTTTGCCTTATGAGCCTTGCCTAATACAGGCACTATGGGTGTAGCAGGAGGCTCCGCCAAATGTCAATAGGACTGTGGTGACAGGTGCAAGCTGTCCCTAGCAAAGCATACCACCCCAAGATGGCAGGCATTGGCACACCTGTGAATGACACCAGTATGTCAGTCAATTGTTGGAAGGGATCATCGTGCCTTGATATTGTGGCATTGTTCCAGGTGAGGGTAGGATGCTACTCAAGGTCAGGGTCAAGCTGTCTCAGGCTACGTGCTCAGAGAGCTCTGTAATGTCTCATGTCATGTAGTCCAGGGAGGAATGTGTCAGGCCATTCACAGCAGCATGGACATTGACTGAGTCATACCTGTACCTGCCTTGGGGTTACCTGAGTGTTTGTGCTATGTGGCAGGTCATAGTGCCTGACAGGCTGCACACCGTGACCCTCACCTCGTTAAGCCTGGTGAACGTGATGTGAGTGTGCCTGATGATAGAGGCACCTAGTACAGGTGTATGAGGTGTGTTGTTAACTGTTAATGGCTGTGAGTGTTCAGCACATTGGCTTTGTGTGATATGTGTTGCACATGTTCGTTTATGTGGTAGTGGTTGCCTGGATGTCTGCTTAGGAGGTCTCTGCTGCATAGGCAGAGCTGTGGTCTGAGCCTGCAAGTATGATCATGTGTGATCATGTGTTAGGTCCGCTGTTGTGGTAGGTCTACGTGAGACTGGAAGTGTAGTGAGTGATCCCCTTTGCCACCTGACTGGTTATGGCGGTATTGAGTAGACAGAGCCTAGCCTCCAGTCTGGTATATGGTTGCATCACTCACATGAGTTTGAATTTGTTGTTAGGAGGAGGGGTTGTCTGTGTACATGCATCTGTTCTAACATTGTCTCTGGAGTACCACACTCACCAGCTGGACTGGGAGGGAACTGACAACTGACCTCTGGACATGCTAGAATACTATTGTGAATTCTGTAATCATTAATGATTGAAAACAAGGTCCAGTGGGGAGTGAGGGTGTACTGACATTACCTACAACTGCTGACTGATATAAAAGTGTCAGTGAGCAAGTGCCAGGTAACCTAAGTGCAATGTGTCACAATTAAGTAAATGCAACAATGACAAGCAGTCACTTGCTGTCATGTGTAACATGGAAGTACGTACAGTAAGCAATGCAGATATCAGTAGTGAGTCACAGATGTGTTGAGAAGATGTGTACTATGTGGAAGTAGCATACCAGTGAAATAACAAGCTAACAGATAACAAGCATATAAACAAAGGTAGATCCAGGAGGCCTGGATGTAGTGTTTGCTACAACAAACAAGGTGTAGCAATGTCAGTAAGATACAGCTCAGATATGCAGGCACTATAAACCTGAAACCAGATGTCCCCAGCTATGAATGGCAGAGTACAGCCTATTGTCACACACGAGTGCAGACCACAAACCTCGTTAATGTTAAATAACTGGCCTGAAGGCCAACTGCCCATACCAGAAGTAATACACTTGTACACTGGGCCCACAATCAGCAGTTCCCAACTTCAATGGATGAAAGATATGTGTCCTGCCACCACAGTGCTTGCCACCAACCTCCCTAATGTAAAACAACCGGTCTGAAGGCCAAGTACTTAGTACAAATGACATAGAATGATAGCTACACTGTAATCAAGTTTTAATCAAGCAATAATAAGTAGAAGTTAACACTCCCTGTATAGAATGTGTACCATGTATTGTTGAGATACTATGCTGATAACCTGTTTGTGTACCTTTCCAGATAGACATGGCACCAAAAAGGAACCCTGCCTACTCTGCTGCAGAGGATGATGTGATTCACCAGAGCCTGGTGCGTGACTATGCCATCCTGTTCTCACGCACCACCCAGAATCAGCAGGAGAGGTCTGCACTGTGGCAAAACCTCGTTAGCAGGATAAATGATGTTGGCATGCATGATAGGACATATGAGCAGGTGAGACATCACTGCAGTGATTTGATAAGAAATGTCCGCCAGCGTGCTGCAGATATCCGCAGGCAACAGGTTGCCACAGGTGGGGTGGCCACACATCCCCCTCACCAGAGAGGAAGGGCTACTGCTAAGTGTTGTGGATCCAGCCCCAGAACAACAGCAACAATCATGCATCCTGGTGGAGGTTGGATCCACACAGCAGCAAGACAACGGCGTGCAGGTAAGATGCCATATTCATTTATTGTTATTACTTTTACATTTGTTGACCCAGATAGTCTAGCTGGATATAAGTCCATTTTCAGTAGAGGCCTGTGGAGAAAAGCTCCACACATAACGTAATAAAGGCAGACAGACAAGTTGTTAATACAGACAGCCAACATAATAGAATTGTACACCAGCCTGTTAATTAAATCAACATACATGTAAGGAAGTCAAACAGTTTAGAGTCATACACAATGTACCGTTGGTTTCAAAGCAATCCTACCTAAAGCATAATGGTTATGCAATAAGGCAAAAGCCATATACATAATAGTTAGGGCTCAGAAGGGTAGAGAAGTAGAAGGAGTATGACAGATACAATGATATGGAAGAGGCAGGAGTCAAGAAGGGAAGTGAGGAAAAGAAGGAAGACAGTCAAGAGGAGGTGGGAGGGATGGGAGAAGTAGGTCAGAGCATAGAAGGACATCAAGGTGAAAGAAACAGGGTAGAAGCTAGTTTCTATGCACAATGAGGGGTTAAAGGTGAAGAGAGGGTAGGGAGAGGGACGTTAGCCTGGACTCCAAGAAGAACAAAGCCAGTGGTTTTGGAAGTACAGTTTGAGTTGACGTTTGAAGACAGGTAAGGGTGAGATTAGAGTTAACTCCTGGTATGTACATATGACTGTTCTGTACGCTGTTACTTCATGCACGCATAAGGTGTACATGTGGTATGTATCTGTCATCATGATATATATACAGACATGATGTGCAGCTGATGTGTATAAGGGAACTAGTGTACTACTGTACTGTATCATGTGCAAAACGAATGGCACACATGTGCCCACTGACATTACTCTCTTCACACTTCCAGGTCCCTCCCATCTAGCAATGAGGCAGGCCATACATGCTGGTGAGTCTTTTTAACATTATCTGTAAAACAATTTATAAAACTAGGAAGAGTAGTGTAACTCTGTAGTAGACATGCTGGTGACTGTGTTCACAATAACTGTAACTGACAGGTAGTAAATTGAGTAGTGTAACACGGTACTGATGTGTGTGTTTACTGTGGGGTGTGCATGTGTGCAAGTGTGCCTGTGCCCAAGTGTGCATGTGTGTTAATGTCCATGAGTGCATGTGTCCATTTCTGAATGTGTGCATTAGTATTGAAGTGCATCTCTGTCAAATATGTATTGAGACTGTAATCTGTGTTCCATGTTTTCCTCCGTAGGTTCTGGTGCTGCTCTGGTGACCTGCAGCAGGGAACCTGAATCTTGTGCCCCAGGTACTGATGATGATGAAATGTCTGTAATGGTGCAGGAAGGTGTGTCTGGGTCCGCCATTGGTCAGCCAATTGACAGTACACAGCTTTCAACCCCGTCAATGCGCACAGTCATCCTGCCGTTACATCCTTTGTCACCATTGTCCCTAGGTGATGGACAGTCAGCAGTGGGCATAGATCAGGGTAATGTGGTACCTGTGGTACATGCATCCCCACAAGGCAGCCATGAGCAGGGGCCTCCAATGGTACCACGCAGACAGTCGCCCATGGGTTCTCGTGGGGGCATCCGTGGCCGTACTGCCTCTGGCCGACGTGCCCAAGGAGGTATGTCAACCTCCACTATGTTTAGAACTGTCATGCAGGCACAGGCACGTATGGAAAGGTACACCAGACAGGGTCTGAGGGAGCTGAGAGCATGTCGTACAGCCATGACAGATGGCATGCGTGATGTTGCGAATGCTATCCGTAACTTCACAGATGTCGTTGACAGACGTTGTGGGGGCATAGAACAGCTGCTCCACAACCAGATGTCCATGGGCCAGGGCGATGGTGTGCGTTTGCGATGTCGATGTGGCCGTATGCCAGCAAGAGCACCAGCTGGCAGTGGCCGCGGACGACAACAGGCCCACTCGCGCGCCTCAAGTGCCAACACCAGCCCCAGCAATGCTGGGTCTGTGCTGTCATCCAGATGCCCCAGGAGACCACGTGCACGTGGCTCTGGACAGTCCCAACAGGGAACTGTGTCCAGTCAACACACCCCTGCTTCCGATGACAGTACCCAGTCTGGGTTAGTACCGGATACGGCCCGTAGCACCCCTGCCAGGCACAGGTACCGTGTCCGTGCCCACAGACACTGATCTGGATGACCTGACAGGTGCAGTCTGTGGCTGTCCACAAAACCCTGTACATGGCAGCCATTATGTGGGACTGTGTGCGTGCTTACACACATGCAGAAACCTAACACCTAGGGCAAACACATACACACACACACTGCACCAACAATGGTCCACCCTGTACTGCTGCCCCTCACAAACACACATACACACACATGTCAATTGGTGTTACCAGTGGCCGGCTTGGGCATACCTAACCCACACCCTGTGCATATGATGACACTGTGCCACCTCCTGCATACTACAACCTCGGTGCAGGTAAAGGTAAACACATTGCTGATGCACAGGGTGACTACATAGATGTGTATAAGTAGTAACATGTTGGTAACTGTTGACTGTTGCAGTATAATTGTGTGTATATCCCAGCAGTCCTGCTGCAGTAACTGTATGAATGTCCTCAATTGTTATCTGCACCCATACTACTTAACAAAGTGTACCAGCTGCACACCATCACATGCTAACATTGACTATGGCAATGCGCATCTTGTGCTGTTATGTAGATTCAGCTACATGTATCTGTTCTGTCACACATGCATTTATACACACCCTGCTACCCACACACATGCACACGCTCACCTGCCATTCCCATTATTTATCACCCTACATGAGTAGCTGTTGATACATGACAGGTACACATTTGAGAAGTGCACTATGTTGTTTACTACTGGCATCCCTTCTCTACCTGTACTCACAGGGTGCAGGCAACCTCATCAGTTGAAAGATGTAATGTGCATCAGGTACTGTAGTACCCCGATTGCCACATCAAACATGTTTCCCATACGGAAATGCACACACAGACACATCCCACATCCACACACTTGCCACATTCAGGCTTCAGAACACTATCTAGGTATATTCGGGTACATGTGCGTGTTACAGTAGCATGTAACACTATACTGAGTACTGCCAGTTAGTTGTCTGTTGTCATGTTGTCTGTATAGAATAAAAGAATTGTTTGATTATCCTACTCCGTTTTGTGGACATTACTTGAAGAAGTGTTACCTTACATGTGTTATCAGTACCACCACCTTCTGTTTTGTAGTTTTGTTTGTATAGGGTGCTATCAACATCACTGCTTGTTAAGGGTAATGACCACCCTGCAGTGCATAGCCCCATCCCACCCCATCATTGTGCACACACACTAACCCCACCAACAGTAAAACACATACTTTCCATTTGCAAGATTCAAACCCATACCTAACTGTGCAATGACAGTAGAAACAGACACATTAGTAGAGTGTGCTATTTGCAGTAGTTGGAGAAATCTTTACTAATGCTGTACTTAGAGGGTGCTGACATCATCTGTGTGTAGGAGGAGGGATGTGCACCCTGTAGTGTGTTCTCCCAGTTGTCAAAAGGCAGTTAACCCTCCCAGCATAGTGCACACACATAAACCACACTCATACTAACACACATACATTCCCTTTGCAGGATTCAAACCCCTACCTAACTACGTTATGACACTGAAGAAAGACGCATTAGCAGAGTGCGCTATGCAAATTACTGGAGGACTTTACTACAGGTGATATAGTTATACAGTCCTGACATCATCAGTGTTTCAAAAGGGGATCTGCATCCTGAATACTGTCACAGTTGCTAATAGGGACATTTCCCACACACACACATCGATGTGTTGGAGGTTTGCATATGTGGGGGATCCAGAACTCCAGTGTGATTAGTATATGGTTTGATTGCAACAATGAGGATATACTCCCAGTGGTGAGCAGTTTGTACTCATGTTTGTAAAGATCAGCTCTAGTATATCTGCCCTCTTGTGGGAAGGTTGGTTACCTGTTCCATAGCCAAAGAATGTCTGATCAATGGGAACCTTAGAGCTTGGGTATTGTGGCTTGTGTAATGTTCACAGTCTATGTTTGGGTAGCTGGCATCACCCAGTATGATGGTGTTTGCAGAGTAATCTAAACTCTCCTGTGTCAGCATGAAGGCTGTGTGGGAGTCCTGAGTTTGAGAGGGTGCTGTAAGAGCTCCTCTGTGTCTCTTTCCATGTGGTCCAGGGAGGTACATCTCAGGTTGTTTGCACCAGCATGGACAATGTCTGCCTCATAGCTGTACTTGCTGTGGAGTGACCTGTGTGCCTGTGTTATGTGGCACATTCTATCACCCAACAGGTAGCTGACTGTGACCCTCACCTTGCTCTGTCTGGAGGGTGGCACGTCTGTCAACAGCTCATGTCAAGCAAGTGCAGACCCCTCATAAATGATGTGGAAACCTTCAAAGGCCCAAGGCCTGTTGAAAATATGGACCAGACTGCAGATACCTGTATAGAGGCATTCTGTGGACACATTCAGGAATGCATGGATCATGAAGCCACATATGAAAGCATGACCCAATTCTCCAAAGGCAGATGTCCTGGGCACTGGACACCAGCCATAAACACACTATACAATAGAAGGATGATGCCACTACATGATACAACAACCTCCCAAAATGTGAAGGCACCACTGATGAGTACTGGAAGACAACTACAGGCACCCATATGATTGTCTAAGGCCATCTTTGAGAGAGGATTCCACAAGCCACTGAGGATAACCACAAGGCTGCCTGTAGTTATGTTAGTAACCTGGGTGGTACTACCCAGATATGCTCAGAGGTAATCCAATATGTCACACAAAATATAAAACACACAGACATTGCCATCATCCTAGTGGACAGGTTCAATGCTGCCTTCTCTCTCCACCACACCAAAAGGGCAAATATGTCTTGCAGCACAGTGCTTCCCCCCCTGACATCACAGATGCTCAGGTAAGAGATGCCCTTCCCAAAGCAATAAACACTGCATCAATGGGACCAGACAGTGTCCCAGGCTGTGTCCTACATGAACCACAAGAAGAGCTACACCCAGACATAACACCACTGTTCAATCCCAGCCTTAATACATGATATGTGGCCAGAGAGTGGCATACAGCAACAGTGGTCCCTCAACATTCAGGTGGTGCCGTCACGGATCCTGGACACTACTCGCCATATGTCTGACTAGCTTTGTCTGCAAAGCTATGGCAAGGATCATCATGAACCTCACATATCTAGATATTGTGGACCTACAGACATGTCACCATACACAGTTTGGCTTTGTCAATGGCAAATCCTGCCTATCAAACCTGTTTGATTTCTTTGAAACAGTCACCAAGGCCACTGTCAAGGGGTAGGAGGTCCACACAGCCTACCTGGACCTTGCATAAGCCTTGGATACAATACCCCACTTGTGCATTCTAGGAAGCTCACCAGTGTACATATTAACCCCTATGTCACTATGGGTATTGCACAGTGGCTCAAGGGCAGAACACACATGGTAGAATTGCTGGAGCCATGTCAGCCTCCAACCTGGTACAAGTGGTGTCCCACAAGGCACAGCCCTAGGAGCTGTCATGTTCATTATATATTTGTCATAGGTACAGGCCAACATGGAAGTACTGTGGCTCAGCAAGTCGCAGGTGACTGCAGACCGAACACCATAATCAACTCACCAGCTAACACACGCATCCTCCAAAAGGGACTCTTGCAAACACACGACTTGTGCCACAGCCATGGCCTCAACGTGAATGACAGAAAGAGTATAGTCATCCCTTTGTCAAACACTAAGTGACCACAACGTACCACATATGTGTTAATCCAGTAAGTGCAGACCAAGGAATTATGGACCTTGGGGTACACAGGTTGATAGCATTCTACCATTTGACAACAACATGGACAAAGTGGTTAGGTAAGCATGTTATATGGGCCACATCATCATGGGATCCACATGTAGGCCAGGGGAGGACATTGTGCCCCTTTACTCATCCCTCATCATGCCCATAATTGACTATGATGAACCTGTCGGCATGCACCTTACCAGACAACTGCAGCAACTGGAGCTACCACATATGTACCTCGACAAGGGGATCAAAGTGCTCAAACAGATGCCACATACTGACTGGTTAAAGTAGCAGCAGCTCTACTCAGTGACATACTGCCTCTTCATAGGCAATCTGTGCCTGACATAGAAGGCCAGGTCATACCCTCACTTAATGGCCATGCTGCATCTCAGAATATCCAGATCCCACCAGGATACACGCTGGAAATACTTGAACCTCAGGAGTGATATACATAGGACATGCTGGAGGAGCACATTCACAACTCAGAGGCTCCCTTCATTCCTGATTATTATCCCAATAGAGGTTAGGCAGACTGACTCAGTGACTATCTTCAAGAGTGATATTAATGACTGGATGTGACATTGTAGGGTTACCCTGGGTATCACTTATGTGTCACTGTGAGAAAGAGGCACAGTATACTAACCTTGGAAAAGGGCATAGCAAGACAGATTCACAATGCATGTTGAAAGGCACACACATTCTGGCTAGGTGGATACATGCCCTGGGCAGATATCCCTGTACGAACCTATGGACCTATGTCTCTTTTTCACCATTGGCCCTATGTGCTGTCAATCACCAATGTAAGCTCAATACTCGTAGCATGTGCAAAGGTCAGTTGTCAGTCACCTCTATGGTACAGTTGTGGAATATGTGTGTCATGTAGTAATGTCACAGCTGCCACATGTACACAGTCAACCCTATCCCCTACCCATTGATGTACATCACATGTATGAGATGGAAACACATGGCCAAACTGTAACAACAACATACAAGTCAGTCAGATGCATGGACACATATGACTCAGCCATTGTCCATGCCACCACAGCTGATGTGGGATGTCGCTCACTGGGATACATGATAGGGAACATGGAAGGGATCACTGAGCAAGTGACACAGGCTGGTAGACCCCTGACCTTGGTTGGCATCAGACCCTCACCAGGGATTCCGACAAATTACTGAATGCTAGTGAATAAGTGTAGCTACAACACCCTAGCTGAATGGTTCTTAGCATGCAGTCACTGCATTGCTATGGAATACTGTCTTACCACTCCCACAACAGGTGAAAACATGCAGCTCCTGTACATCAACAACATGTAGACTTTATGCCCCAGACCAGGTGTGCATCCCTCACTACTAGGCTGATAGCATCTACATCTCACACTGTATATACACATCCCACATGCAGCACCTGCACAGAAGACCACGGTCATAATGTTACCCTGTGCAAATACCATGTATTCACATGTGGCAGGCATCACACATGGTAACTATTGAAAGTCACAGGTACATATGTGTATTTGGCACACACATACATCATGTGTGCATTGCCATAACTGGTGTAATCAATGTCATGCATTATTGTGAGGGACAACCCACACACATGGGCATTCTGTGTGTGCACAACACACGTGGCATGTCTGTAATCAAAAGCCATACATAATTGTGATATCGTTTAGAAAGGGGTATGTGCATCCTGTAGTGTGTTTTCCCAGTTGCCAAAAGGGATATATCAATCATACACACTTACCCCCTTCACACACACTTGCCACCTGCTGGATTCAAACCCCTATCTAACTATGTTATGACACTAGAGACGGACGCATTAGCGCAGCGCGCTATTCGCATTACTGGGGATTTCCTTTCCCCTGATATACTTATAGGGTGCTGACATCATCAGAGTTTAGAAAGTGGAATGATCATCCTGTGGTGTGTTTTCCCAGGTGCCAAAAGGGATGTTTCTTTCATACACACTTACCCCCTTCACACACACTTGCCACCTGCTGGATTCAAACCCCTACCTAACTATGTTATGACACTAGAGACGGACATTAGCACAGCGCTATTCACATTACTGGGGATTTCCTTTCCCTGATATACTTATAGGGTGCTGACATCATCAGAGTTTAGAAAGTGGAATGATCATCCTGTGGTGTGTTTTCCCAGTTGCCAAAAGGGATGTTTCTTTCATACACACTTACCCCCTTCACACACACTTGCCACCTGCTGGATTCAAACCCCTACCTAACTATGTTATGACACTAGAGATGGACACATTAGCACAGCAAGCTATTCGCATTACTGGGGGATTTCCTTTCCCCTGATATGCTTATAGGGTGCTGACATCATCAGAGTTTAGAAAGTGGAATGATCATCCTGTGGTGTGTTTTCCCAGTTGCCAAAAGGGATGTTGCTTTCATACACACTTACACACACACTTGCCACCTGCTGGATTCAAACCCCTACCTAACTATGTTATGACACTACAGATGGACGCATTAGCACAGTGCGCTATTCAGATTACTGAGAGAATCCTTTTCTCCAATATACTTATAGGGTGCTTACATGATCAGTGTCTAGAAAGGGGGATGAGCATCCTCTGGTGTGTTTTCACATTTGCTAGGAGTAACATTTGGACCAAGTGTGTGAGCATGCCCAGTTCAGCCTTCCCATGGCATGTTGTGTGAAAGATGTCTCATTTATCTAAGTGTGTGAGCATGCCCAGTGTGGGCTTTACATATGTTGAATTCTGCAGCCCATCACATTTGTGGATGAGTGTGACCTTCAACAAATACCTCCAGTTTATGGTTGTGTGTTCTGTGCCATGTTGTGTAGTTACTGTCCAAATGCTTTTTGTGTGAACAAAACAGGGAGTATACTGTGCCTGCAGGTTTTGCATGGGATACTTTGCACACAATTGTCAACATCCGTTCATACTGACCTAACACTGTAGCACTGTCTAGTGTAGTGTTTCAGTACTTTCACTGTGGTGGTCAGTATCCTGGGCTTTAGTCCTATCACTGCTTTACATTTCCATAGTGTGCACAACAGCCTGGTTAGGGTCCAGTTGTGCACATCTGCACAAAGGCAGTGCCTCTACAGACCCTGGTAATTGCTGCCCCATAAGCTTAACAAGTGTAGTCTGCAAATCTATGGAGAGGATCATAATTGAGCTCATAAACAAAGATATAGGGGACATGCAGACATTGTACCCATCCCATTTTGGCTTGGTCAGGGGCAGATCATGCCTTTTGTACTGGGTTGACATCTTCAAATTGGTCACTTAGGCCATTGTTGGGGAAAGGCAGTCCATACAGCCTACCTTGGCCTTGCAAACACTTTCAACACAATACCCCACTCAGGTATTGTGGAAAACCCTAACAACTGAAATGTAAACCCATATGTCACAAGATGGGTTGCAAACTGGCTTAAGGATGGGACCCACAGGGTTAGAGTTGCTGGCACTATGTTAGACTCCAGGCTGGTCACAGGTGGTGTCACACAGGGCTCAGTCCTTGGCCCCATTGTTTGTCATGTACTTCCCAGAAGTACAGGCCAACATGGGAGGACTTTGGATGACAATGTTAGCAGATGACTGCACACTGGGCACCATAGTGGACAGTGCATCACACACAGATATCCTTCAGAAGGGACTCACAGTAACTGATAGCTGGTGCCAGGGCCATGGCCTGAAGTCAAAGTGCACAACATGTGTAGACATACCCTTCAGGAAAAGCAAGGTGACCCCAAGCTACCATATAGGTGGCAATCCTCTAAGCACAGAGGAGGTTATCATGGACCTGGGGACCCAGGTTGACAGTCGCCGTTCTTCTGAGACTCACATTGCTAAAGTGGCTAGGAAGACCTTCTACATTGCCCACCTGATCAGGATGGGATTCACATCCAGATCTAGTGGGTCATTGTTCCCCTGTACTCTTCACTTATCAGACCGGTGATCAAGTCGAATGCCCTATTCTGGCTGTATCTCACCCAACATCTGCAGCAATTGGAGACACCCTGACTGTCCCCACCTAAAGGATCAAGGAACCCCAACAGCTGTCATATGCTGCCAGATTGAAGACACTCACACTCTATTCACTCACATACCGTCTGCTTAGAGGTGACATGTGCCTGACATGCGAGGCCATGTCCAAACAGAGATTAATGGACATGCTCCACCTCAGACTCAGAAGATCCACCTGAACCACTAGTGCAGGTGACTTACACCTTAGCAGGGATGTATGTTGGACATGTTGGAGGGATGGAGTTATCACTCGGAGACTCCCTATGCTGTGGAATACAATCCTGGTCCATTTGAGGCAGAGCACCTTGCTGGCTGTGTTCAAGAGGTATCTTGACCTAATGCTAGTCGGAGAGTGTGTTTGTCCATCAACACATTGTATGCGTAGTTTGCCATGTCATATGTCTTGTTTAGTATACTGTGCCTCTGTCTACCTGTGACATAACATTGATACCCAGGGTAAACCTCCCATCTCCCATCCACTCATTAGGATTCCTGTTGAGGGGACTCAACCAGTGTCTCTATGGACAACCTGTACTGGTAGTTTACTCATGTGTGGGGGTGGCTTCTGTGTTTTGGATAATGCAGTACAGCCTGTCCTATATATGTCAGTGCTGGGGTTCAGGTCCCTCGTGCATAGCTCCCTGCCATTCAGATTGTACAAGGTGCAGCATGTGCATTGATTCCAGCTTGGACATGGCTTTCTACATCAGGCACAGCTTGCATCTGGGTGGACAGCATGACAGTGTGTGGAGCTGCACTCTGTTTAATCAGACTACACATTACATGTGTTCCAGCTCTGTCATACTCCTGGTGAGGTACTGTTGTGGACTTTACAGGTGCTGGATGTGTGTGCATGAGGTACACCCACAGGGGCTGTTGTGGTCATTTCTAATGCTGATGAAAGATAACTGCAGAACCAGAATGACCTCCCTTAGCTAGATGTCAGACAGCATGGACCATACAATCACAACTGAAAACAGGACCCTCTCCACAAAGGGAAAGTGTCCTGTCTGGTGGACCCCAGCCATAAACAAACTGTATGACAGATGAGGGTTACTAATGCAAGACAGAGCTACATCTCCAAAGGGAAGACAGCTGTGATCAGCACTAGTAGAAAGCTACATTATCTCATAAAGACATGCAAGGTCAACTTGGGGACATAAATCACAAAAGACAATGAAGGTAACCACACTGCTTTCTTCAGTTATGTCAGACACCTGGTTGTGAACCCTCAGATATGCTCAGAGTTGGTACACAACAACATATATTCCAGTGACCTGACAGATATTGGCAACATTCCGGCGGACAGCTTCAGTGCGATTTACCCCCTCCCTCACCCCCAAAACAAGATAGTTATCACTGCTGTATGTAACCTCACTGTCATCTTGGATGTCCATGTGAGAGCCACACTCAGCAAAGACAAGTACACAGCATCCATGGACCTGCTGGTATCTCCAGTTGCATGCTATGTGAACTCCAGAAGGGGCTGGACCCATATATACAACTGCTATTTAACCTTAGTCTTGCTACAGGATATGTACCTGAACACTGGCATACAGCAACAGTGGTCCCACTCCACAAAGGAGATGCCTCCACAGACCATGGCAACTACCACCACACAAGCTTAACCAGCCTTGTCTGCAAAGATATGGGAGGAGTCATGGAGCTCTTACACAGACACATTACTGACCTACGGACCCTTGTTCCCACCTAGTTCAGCTTTGTACAGGGCAGATCCTGCCTTTTGCACCTTTGCACCCGAAAAGTACCTACCATGAAGATCAGGGTTCTTCAACACATGTCATATGCTTCCAGAATAGAGGAAGTCCAGCTTTGTTCAGTGTCATACCGCATACTTACAGGTGACCTATGCCTGACATACAAGACCATGCCCAATCAGGATTATTGGACATGCTCCACTGCAAGCAATCCAAATCCACCAGAGCCATGAGAGCTGAGTATTTGAACCTCAGCACATACATGTATAGGACATGCTGGAGGGACAGAGTCATAACTCAGAGGCATCTCACACTCTAGCAGAGTATCCCAGTTCATGTTTGACAGAGTCCCTCACTGACTCTCTTCAGGAGACATCTGGACAACTGCATATGAGACGGAGGCACAGACTAGACAGAGACACAGTCATGTTATTCAATTACGTAAGGGGGTCATAATGTGTCACTACTAAGTCAGAGGCACAATATTCAGAATCTATTCTGTACACTTATTACCACTATAAGGGGTGGCAATAGCCACATCACTATGGCTAGGCTTATACATGCACTAGGGCAGATAGCCTAGTAGTAGACTATGACACTATGAAATACCGGTGTATGTGTAGCTATTGTCAATCAAACAGTATGATGTGGCTTGGGGGGCTTGATATCTCCCTGTATTCCAACATTGTTTTGTCTATTCCTTCTAGCATGTCTAGGGATCAGTTGCTAGTGTCCTCTCCTGCTCAGCTGGTGAACCTGGGAATATTGAGGCACTGTTACACTTGCCTCATGTACACTGACAACCCTCTCCTTCTGCCATAAAACACACATACATGTGAGAGATGTAACTATATAGCCAAAGTGGAGGCTGAGCTCTCTCAACATAGGACTAGCAAGACCAGAGAGAAGGTGAAGGTAACCACACACACATCACAAATCCAGTCTCACATGGCACTGTCACAACTTAAGATCATACACATAGACACACAGAGACACTCTCAGAGGCTCTGATCAGAAGTCTACCAGAATGGCAGTGGCCACCACAGCAGACACTCACACAACTGCCTCCACAGGGCACAGCACATGCAACACATTGACCACAGAGTCGGTGTGCCAAACAGTCACAGCCCTTAAGGCCAAACACAATGCCAGACACACTTGTAATAGGTGACTCCATAGTCAGACACACTGATGTCCCACTCACCAGATCAGGTACAGAGGAGGTCACAGTAAGCTGCCTATCGGGCACTGGAATCCACCACATAATGCAAGCACTCAGGTCACTAAACTGCAAGTACAGGTCTGACCAGTCATAATCTATGCTGGTGTGAATGACCTGAGATGTACCTCCCTGGACTACATGGAAAGAGACATAGAGGATCCCTCTGATTATGTAGGCCAGGTAGGTATGACCCTGACCTTCGGCAGTATCCTACCTTCACCAAGTATGATGCCACATAAACAGAGACAAGATGATCAGCTGTAATATTTTGCTTAGACTATGGTGTCATTCTAAGGGGGTCCAATGTCTGTCTGCCTGGGATGACATGCTGGACAGGCCACGGTGATTTGCAAGGGACGGCTTGCACCTGTCACCCTGGGCTTCCGGATTTCAGATGATGCTCTTGCCACCCCATTGTGCCTTTTTATGCAAGATTCAGATTCTACACCTACCACCCTAGAACACAGTAAAGGAAAGACACTAAGGGTAATGCTGCTCAATGCCCAAGGTCTCAACCTCAAGCTGCACACACTCTATGCCCTTCTCAGTATGTAGCATATTGATGTCTGTGCTGTGCCTGAAACCTGGTTCACAGCTTCTGACAGCACCCGGCACTATCGGGTGTTACCTCATATCATGCATTCCGGCACCAGCATCCCGACAACACCAAGAAGGATGGTGGGTGTCCATATTCATCAAGGACACCCTCACCTCATGGTTGGTGGCAACACACGATGCATCGGAGACCATCCAGGTGCCAGTGACCGTAGGCAAGACTGCTCTGCAGTTTGTAGCATGTTACATGCCACCCGCTCAAACTCAGGTACCTCACACAGCTATCCTGCAAACACTGAAGGGGATAAATGTATCTCCAAACACCATCCTACTGGGTGATTCCAACTATCCACATATAGACTGGGATCACTAATCATGCCACAACACTCTAACACAAAGGTTCCAAGAGTTCATACACTGAAATGCCATGGAACAACTGGTCCCAATCCCCTCAAGTGGAGGCAACATACTAGAACACATCATCACGAACATGGGGTCACACTGTTCAACACCAGACGTATACCCATCATTGGTGAGATCAGATCATGGACTACTCTCAGTGGGAGTCCACATCCCACCCACACCCCAGATGGGAAAAGAAACAGTGAAGACCTTCTCAAATGCCGACTTCACATTTCTGAGGACTGGTGTGGTCTCTTTCAAGGCCCCCAGGCCAGCGGACACCATTACCCAAGCCACTGTATCACTTAGAAATGCCTTCTACCAGCACCTCCAGGACTGCATGGATCAGGCAATCCCCCCAAAAAAAGACTCTTTGTACCACAGGCAAGCATCCAGTCTGGTGGACCCTAGCCATAAACAAGCTGTACAACACAAGGAAGGAGCTACTACGAGATAGAGCGTAATCCGTAGGAGGGAAGACACCCCTGCTCATTGTGAGTAAAACACTGGGTTCCCCCATACAATCATCCGAGGCATGTTTTGAGAGTAAACCCACTCAGGACTCCAGGGATAATCATGAGGCCTTTTTTACCTATGTTTGAAACCTGGGAGGGAACTCCCAGATATGCTCAGACTTAGTTCGGAATGATGTTGATATCACTGCACCTACAGACATTGGCAACATACTGGCTGACAGGTTCAGTGCAGATTTCTCCCCCCCCCTCCCCCAACTGGAGGGGTATGTACACCAGAGGATTGTAGCCCCCCAAACATCTCCACTGCTGGGATGGGAACTGCTCAATCCAAGGCAGAAAACACTTTATCCATGGGACCAGATGGTGTCCCCAGTTGTGTACTCCATGAACTCAATGAGTAATTACACCCACAGTTAGGGCAGCTGTTTAATCTTAGCCTCATCTCAGGATATGTTCCCAAGGAGTGGCATACAGCAATGGTGGACCCACTTCACAAAGGAGGTGCCTCCACCAACCCCGGAAACTACCATCCCATCAGCTTGACAAGCCTGTTCTGCTAAGCTATGGAGAGGATCATAATGGGAATTCTAAATGAAGACATAGGGGACTTGCAGACATTGGATCCAATCCAGTTTGGCTTTGTCAAGGGCAGATCATGCCTTTTAAACTTGGTTGACTTTTTCAAAACAGTCACCCAGGCCATTGACGTGGGCAAGGCAGTCCACACAGCCTACCTTGACCTGGCAAAGGCTTTCGACACAATACCCCACTCAGGTATCATTGAAAACATCACCAGCTTAATTGTGAACCCATACATCACAGCATGGGTTGCAAACTGGCTAAGTGATGGAACACACAGGGTCAAAGTTGCTGGTGCCAGTTCACACTCCAGAGCTGTCACAAGTGGTGTCCCACAGGGCTCAGTCCTGGGCCCACATTTGTTCAGTATCTACTTTTCAGAAGTATGAGCAAACACAGGAGGATTATGGCTGACAAAGTTTGAAGATGACTGCAAACTGGGAAGCATAGTTGGAAACCCATCTGACACAGACATCCTTCAGAAGGGTCTCATAGACACGGATAACTGGTGCCACAGCCATGGCCTTACATTAAACACTAAACAATGCATAGCCATACCCTTCAGGAAGAACAAGGTTACCACTACTTCCCATCTAGGTGGCAATCCTCTAAGCACAACGGAGGTTATCAGGGACTTGGGCACCCAGGTTGACAGTGACCTTTTGTTTGACACTCACATTGCCAGGGTAGTTTGGAAGGCCTTCTACATTGGCCACCTCATCATGCAGTGATTCACATCTAGATCAAGGGAGGTCATTGTTCCCCTGTACTCATCACTCATCAGACCAATGATTGCATACAATGCCCCATTCAGATTGGATGGGCCCACAAATTCCTCGACAGGAGGTGAAAGGGTCTCAAACATATTTCTTATGCTGCCCGACTGAAGGAATTCCAGCTGTATTCAGTCGCTTACCGTCTGCTCAGAGGTGACCTGTGCCTGACATACAAGGCTATGTTATGTCCAACCCAGAATTAATGAACATGCTTCACCTCAAGACCTCTACATCCATCAGAACTACAAGGGCAGGAGACCTAAACCTCAACACAGATATTAATAGGATGTGCTGGAGGGACAGATTCATCACCCAGAGAGTCCATATGCTGTGGAACAACATCCTGGTACATGTGAGGCTGAGCACCTCACTGGCTTTGTTCAAGTGAGATCTTGACCAATGGATGGGAGATTGCAGGTATACCCCAGGGATAACCTCAGTATCACTGCTTGACAGAGGCACAGCAAAATAATGGGCATATTATCCATCAACTTGCAGGGGTGGCAGAAGCCACAAAACTCTGGGCTAGGCTTATTAATGCCCTAGGACAGATAGCCTAGTATGAACCTATGAACCTATGGACATAGGCCTGGGGCAGTTCCTGCTATTAGGACAGTGGTCTGCAGCAAGCTATATAGTAGTAGTCGGTTTTAGCCATTGGTTTTGACCATGGCTATTCCATGTTGCTTCTTGTTGTGGTACAAACATGGGTGTGTGGTTATCCATGCTATTTATTGCTAGTCACCCTCATTTTGTATCTTGTTCCATGTTTTTGCACATGTACATCACTGTATGACGTGCAGCTGTTTCCGCAGGGTCATATGCATGGATATGGATGTTAGTTGGGGTCCTCAGGTGTGCATATTGTACATGATATTACATTACTTAACACATGGCATTCATGCCTCAGGTGGTGCTGCAGGGCCACCTCTGTCGGATACACATACTACACTCCCTGTACGTTTGGAAGCAGGTTGTGTCATGTTAGGCATCCCTGTTACTGTATGAGTGAGTCAGAGCGGGTATCAGTCCCAGTGTTCCTACTGACCAAGCATATGTGCTATCGTTGCCTCTTTGCCAAGGCCAGGGCATACTGGGCACGCCTCCTTCTGCCTACTGGGACAAGGTCAGGTTGTTCCTCCTCCGAGTCACCCCTGCCTGTGGTGGCCTTGGCAATGGTGGGGATGTTTGGCCCAGCCCTGTGCTGGTCCTGCTGCAGCTGTTTCCGCAGGATCATATTATGTAGCATAGCACATATCATGATCATTTGGGTACATGTAGTTGGTGTGTACTGCAAAGCTCCACCAGGCGTGTCCAGACACCGGAACCGTGACTTGAGCAGCCCAAACACACGCTCTATGATATTACGTGTTTGTGCGTGTGCCTCATTATGGCGTTCCTGTTCAGGTGTGTGTGCATTTCTGATGGGTGTCATCAGCCACGGCTCAAGTGCATAACCTGCATCCCCCACTAGGTGTCCGTGTGGGAAGTCCCCATTGGCAAATGATTGGTACAGCTGCGTCAGATGCCAGATGTGGGAATCGTGGTAGCTCCCAGGGCAGCCAGCACACACATTCATTATTATGCCCTGGGCATCACACACGACCTGACAGTTGATGGAGGGGTATCCCTTGTGGTTAATGTAGGCTCTACCCCGCTCACCGGCTGGTGCTTTGATGCGTATGTGCGTGCAGTCTATTGCACCCAGCACCTCAGGGTATCCCGCTATTTGCTGGAAGAGACGCATATTGCTGGCCACAACCTCACGGTCATTAGGGACATATATATGATCACTGACATGTGGTGCCATGGCATCCAGGAACTGGTGCAGTACTCTGGAGGCTGATGCCTGTGATATCCCCATCATATCACCAGTTGGTCTCTGGAAGGTACCTGTTGCTAGTATTCTTAGGCCAACACATACCTTGGTTTCTACTGGGATGGGTTCCCTCTGTTGGTTCTGTGTGTGAGATGTGGCCTGCACAGCTCAACAATCTGCTGCAGAAGGTCTCTGTCCACTCTGTAGCGCTCTACTATCTCCAGCTCATGTAACCCATGGTAGGTGACCCTGGGCCTGTATACTCTCCTCCTTCTCCTCACTCTGGGTTGTCTGTCAGCGTCTGCATTGTCACCACCCTCAGCAATTCGCCTATGCCTGATTATAATAGCCATGGCAGCCCCTAGCATTTCTGCTCTGAGTTCAGCTTTTTTCAGTTTTCAATTCTGATAGCTTAGTTTCTGGCAGTATCTGTTGTGAGAAACAGCCTGCACTGCTCTTTGTTGTGTTTTAAGTGCTGGGTTGGGCTTCTAGTCTGCCTGTGTAATTGCCTGCTTCTAATTGTTTCCACCAATTAACTCTAGTAGTAGCTTCTGGCAGTTTCCATGTATTTTAGTTGTTTCCTGTTTCCTCTCTGTTTCCTGAGGGGGAGCAATGTGCACACCAGCTTAAACACGCTCACAGTCACTTAAACGCGCGCACACATCCCTACACAGTGTTACACGCCCACACACATCCTTACACGGTGTGATTTATGTTAAAACGCGCGCACGCTGCCTTCAACACGTGCACACCCGCGCAAACCATTGTAAACAGTTTGTAACACGCTCCCACATGTTAAACCTGCCTTACACGCGCACACGCGCGCATGCACGTATATCAAGAAAGTTTGAGTGTAGGGATAGCGTATACCCTCAATTTCTTGACTTTCCTAGTGTTCTGTTGAGACACACCTCTCTCCCTGATGTCTGTCTGTCATCTGTTACCTTACATTGCCCTCCAATCTGGTACATTTGTTTCTATCCTTCCCCCCCGTGATGTCACCTACCTCTTACTCTGTTCCTCCCCCTTCTCTAAGTCTTACACTACTCAGAAAGTGCTCATTACCTATGTGGCAGTGTGATTCAGTATTGTAACCCTCATTTACATAGGATTGCCTAGTAATGACTAGTTACATGTCTTACACGGAGCTTCCCCCCCTTGACAACCACTACACGGAGGCCATATTGTTTTTGGTCTGCAAGTCCCTCCATTGACATTCAATGTACTACATAAATCCCACAATTGTGGGCTTATAAGCTTCGGTTTTTAGTTTTAGGTAGCGCACCCCGTTTGCGGGTGCGCTGCAGTTAAACCCAGAAATCCCGTGAAAAAAAAAAAAGTTATATAACTTATTTTTGCAACACTTTTTCATGCCAATGGCCACATATTTGGCCATTGGCATGCTTAATGAAACATATGCACCCTTTATTTGGAGCTGACATAGCTCTCATTTTTAATTTTGCAGAAATGTACTCAGTTGTCAGCTGAGTACATTTCTGCAGCTAACACGTCCGTTACACGGACTGGTTTTGGCTTCGTGGATCGCTCAAATACCTCATTTGCATATCTTGGAGCTGCAAATGAGGTATTGAGCATTTCCACGCCCACTCCGTGTAAGAGACGTGTTAGCTGTCTCTTACATGGAGATTTGGGCTGTTCCTGAATCAGGAGGCTTACACGGAGGCTTACACTACTCTTGAACTCCGTGTAAGCCTTCCTGAATCTGGCCCAATGTGTGTTTATATAGTGCACTGGTCTCTTTCTTAGACTTAATGTCATGGAGCTGCTCATACATCCTATCCTTAAAAGCCCTCTCCGTTTTCCCTACATAGAATGCAGGGCATCCTCCACAAATAGCCAAATACACTAACATTTTTGTATTGCAATAACCTTTACAAAACCGTACTCTACTGTTCAATCCATTTTGAAGGCATATACTTTCATCCTTTATAATGTATGGACACTGCTTACATCTTCCACATGAGCTAGTAGCTTTTTTAAATATTGAAGTTATACACATCAAATTGTTTGAATTCACTTTTAAAAAAATTTCCAGTCCTAAAAGAAAATATGGGCTCCTGCCCTACCACCTCATGTAATTATTTATTTACTTTAAGCATACTCCAATTAGCCTTTGTGATGTCCATAAAAGGCCCTGTGAAACCATTAAATTCCGTTACACATGCTTTTTGATATTTCCTGTTTTTTTCATGTTTATTAAATTCATCTAAAGGCTTTCCCAAAAGGGTCTTATATCTGACACCCCACCCTCTATACACTTCCTTCAGAACACCCTGGACAATGTCCACAGGGTATCCCCTGTCCAAAAACATTCCTCTGAGGTTATCAAATTCTCTTTCAAGATCCTTCCTATCTGAGGTCATCCTGGCAATTCGCACTGCTTGTCCCTTAATCAAACGTTTTTTCTATAACATGGGGTGATTACTGGTGTAATGTAAATAACTATTACACCATGTGTTTTTTCTGTATATTCTAGACTTAAAGCCTTCCTTAGGAAGGATCTTGAAGGAGAATTTGATAACCTCAGAGGAATGTTTAGGATGTATGAGCACCTCCACGACATTAAGTCTAAGAAAGAGACCAGTGCACTATATAAACACACATTGAGTTGTGCCTTTTTTAAATTTGGGATTACATTATAGATGTTGTCAAAGTTAACTCAGGGGGGATATAAGGAATGTATTATTAAATAAAGAACTTAAATGGCAACTTAGGTTAAAGTCTAATATATCCTGGTTTAAACTAATATATTACTATTAAACCTGTATTAATGCTGAGAGCTTCACAAATTTAATAAAACCACCTTTACATACATATAAAATTATTTAAGGTGGTCTTTTAGGAAAGTATTATAACATCTTGCAGGCTTAATGGATATTTCCAAGTGTTTTTATTCACTGTTTTAATTTTAATTAAATTGTTTATTGTTTTAATTGTGTAATTGGGAGTAATTAAGCACAGTATAAATGGGATGAAACTTTGAATGGGGGCATCTGATGAAGTCTTGTACACAAGACAAAGCGCTTATTTTGCCTATATTGCCTGTTATTAAAGAATTTTGTTACCTACTAAGGGACTGGACCTTCACAGATGTGAACTTGGCTCCCTTCCATATACTACAAGGGTGTTCATTCTGGGTGCACTGACATAGTTATGAAAATGGTTCCCTTTTATAACACATGTGAATGTGCATTATGGTGTTTACTGACACAGTTGTGAGTGTGGCTCCCTTTTATATCTCATTTGAGTGTGCTTGCAGGGCTTCATTTACACAGATGTGAGCATGTCTCCCTGTTATATCCTGTTAGGGTATACATGCTAGGGTGTGCTGACACAGATGTGAACATGGCTCCTTTTTATATCCCAAGAGGGTATACATGCTGGGGTGCATATTAATATGGCAACCTTTTGTATCCCATGAGGGTGTACATGCTGGGGTGCACTGACATACCTATGAACATATCTCATCTTTATATCGCATGAGGGTGTTCATGATGGGTTACACTGACACAGGTCTGAAAAGGGTTTCCTTTTATATCCCATGAGGATTTGTATTCTTCACTTCATGAGCATGGCTACCTTTTACATCCCATTAGGATGTTTCATTCTTTTTCCAGTGTTGGTGCAACCTTGGAGTTGATTATAAAGGTAAGGATGGTGTAGTAGGTGAAACCCACCATATAGGGAGATTAAGAGGGCATAGCCTTCCTCCAGAACCCTTTGTTTCAGAGTCAAACAAAACTGTGAAAGGTACCTGTCCTGCTCAATTCAGACTTCCAATAAAACTGCCTTTCACTAAAGCAAAACATGTTAGATGGGGTCAATACAGGGCATTGAAAGAAAATTCTCTGCAAACATAATGGACTTGTCAAACCTGCTGAAAATGAAGCCCACTAAAAATGGGGTAAATGATCAAAGAAAACATTACTTCTTTCCAAGGGAACATGCTTTCACTGAAACACTACATGGTAGTTGACATCTCCTCACATACATAATACTAACACCACATTCACACAATACTGGGGATAGAGAAAACACCAGAACTAGGTCAAACATAGCTTGTACATGTGTGATCTGACAGTTCAAACAGTGTCCCAGAACACCCCAGCATGCACTCCCTCATGGGATATAAAAGGAGCTGTGTTCACAGCAGTATCTATGTAAAAAAAATTCTGGGAAATGAGGATTTAGAGTGTATGTGAACTGTTTAGATTTGACTACTGATAGAGTGTCTGTATCATATATATATATATATATATATATATATATATATATATATATATATATACACACAATAAAATGTGCCCTAAGCCTTCTTAAAAGTTTGTGCAGTTTTATATGCAGACAGATGCATATATTCAAGCACAATCATGTGTGTATGTCCATATGTGTATGCATGCACTTTATCCACTTTTTATAACTTAAGGCTTGTGAGAGATTGGCTGTACCCACTAAAACACATTAGATTATGTAGCAAATATGCCCTGTGAATTACAGAAGATCTAAGCAATCAAATATGGGGGCTAGAAGTTGGGAAAGCTGGAATAAGAATCCTAGCAACAAAAAATAACTACCAAACCAGAGACAAAAGTTAATGGCAGTGCTGCAAATTGCTTATGCTTTAGAAAACTACAAAACAGTCAAACTATGCAACCTAAAGCCATCTAGAAAGTAATGAAATGTATGCACTGACACAATATTCACTGAAAGTAATAATAACACAAGAGTGGACAAAGATCTCCTTAGCCAGCTATATAAATATTCACAGAAAGTAACAACAACACAAGACTGGACAAAGATCTCCTTAGCCAACTATATAAATATTCACAGAAAGTAACAACAACACAAGAGTGAGGAACAATCTCCTTTTAGCCAGCTATATATATATTCACACAGAAACAAACACAAACACAAGACTGGACAAAGATCTCCTTAGCCAACTATATAAATATTCACAGAAAGTAACAACAACACAAGAGTGGACAAAGATCTCCTTAGCCAGCTATATAAATATTCACAGAAAGTAACAACAACACAAGACTGGACAAAGATCTCCTTAGCCAGCTATATAAATATTCACAGAAAGTAACAACAACACAAGAGTGGACAAAGATCTCCTTAGCCAGCTATATAAATATTCACAGAAAGTAACAACAACACAAGAGTGGACAAAGATCTCCTTAGCCAACTATATAAATATTCACAGAAAGTAATAATAACACAAGACTGGATAAAGATCTCCTTAGCCAACTACATAAAAAATAACCAATCAACTCCATAATTGCCTTCACAGAAATTATGTTACGCTGTTAATACCCTTAACATCGCATTTCATATACTGATTCATAAACCACACTTCTGCTTTAGAAAATATCTTCAACTGTAAAATAATGTTTTCACAACTTCAAAGCCAAACACTATCTTCTATACCCTAAGCTGCTGCAACTTTTACAAATATCTTTAATCTTTCTCTAACAAATACTATCCCATACAGCTTCAAACACGGTTATTTCTTTCCCCTTCTTAATGATTTTTGCCGTGTATTGAACATCTGCTCCTTGCCAATATACTAGAAAGGATTAATAAGTATGTATTGGGGCAGAAAATACGTTTTATGTTAAAATTTAATAGCTAATATTGAACAGGTGTCACTGGTGCCATATTTTTAGACCTAAAAATAGCTTTTGGTAATGGCATTCATGTACTCCTTAATGGAAATGAAAAACTTAATGACTGTAGCTTCTCAAATAAAGTTTACCAGTGTTTAAAAAAAATTTTAATCAATAGAACTCTTTCTATGATATTAAACAGTTCTCAGTCTAAAACAGGTTTATTTATTAAAGGTATTCCTCAAGCACCTGTGTCAGGCCATCTGCTTTTCTTCCTTTTCATTAATAATATTCTCACAGCTCTATTTAACTTAGGTATATTACTTTATGTAAATCATACTCATAACTGGATCCCACAAACAATCAAATACACTCGGTAAACTCTTCTAAGAAGAGTTCAATCTATCATGGAATTGACTCAGTACACACGGCAAAAACAGCAATGCTTTAATACTATCAAAATACACAGTGCTTTCTTCCCCTTAATACAGTAGAGTCATAAAACGTTATTCTAACAATGGATCCAAATGCAAAAATATCAAGCAATTATCACAGAGTAGGCACTTTCCTTTCATGATCACAGGTAAATCAGTCAGAAAATGTTTTAAACCAATTAAAAATTTCTTACAACATATGTAAACGAATATGCAAGATGAACAATAACGCTCAACATACTTATCCCATGTCTTGAATACGGAATGCTAATGATACAGCCCTTATTGTCCTTATCAACCTTCACAACTGAACAAGACTCCAAAACCTGAGAGCAAAATTACGTGCATATAAATAGACAAGTGTTTCATCTTTAACTGGGCTTCATAAGATCTGATTACAGCAAAAAATTCTATTCAATATCGTTTACCTTCAATAAAGCAGTATAATTTTAAACATTTTATAAGTGTTGATTACTTTAAAGACTTTGCCTTCATAACCAAACCACTCCAACCATGGGTAAATCCAGCATTACTCACACCGCAGCCATGGGGTATTACATACCAGTATCCAAAGAAAGAAAATATAGTCCTCTTTAAATGGGTGATGGATGGTAGGTAAGTAGCTTTGTTGTTACAGTTATTCCTAGCAAAGATATACTTTAATGACAGGTATGCTTACCCACAAAAGTACTTTGTTCTTCAGGCAGAGCCACTATAAGAGAAAATCATAGCATCTATGTAGAATCCCAAACAGTACTTTGTTTCTCTTGTTACTACACCCACCTACCCCAATTTACTGTTGTCTTATTTTGCATTTGGTTACTTTCCAACATTGCCAAAGTTTGTCGTTGTTGAGGCAATGTTCCAACTGCCTCATGTGTACAGACATCCTCTGCTCCTCCCACATAACACCCATACTATGCAGAACAACCCTCTATTTAACCCTCATCCCCTCCCACTTGTCCTCAACTCAGGCTAAGCAGCCAAACTGCTGAGAGAAAGGCAACTCAGGAGGAGACAAAACAGACCAGACATACAACCTGGGAACACACACACCAAACAGCTAACACCACAATAACACTCCAACACAAAATTTCAATAAACACACACTACACATAGAGGTCTCACGGCTCTACACCCAAACAAGGAGGAGAGAGAGACCCCAACAGCCACACATACCAGAACCCTCAAAACACACCACAACCAAATCCAGCACACAACAACCACAACACCCCAATGCAGGGTCACAGCCCTTAAAAACCCAAGACACCAGGAAATACCACTCAACACCCACTCAATGTCAGACAACACAGAGAGACCAGCCACACCAGAATCCAAGGAGCACATAACCAAAGCACTCAAGGCCTCCACAGCAAGCCACATAATACTACATACAACGTCCCACCACACAGCATAGTCACACACTGCAAGTAGTTGACTCACACTGAGTGACATAGAGGAGCCAGACTCCCTGGAGCTCCCAGGTATGAAAAGACAGGCTGATAGATTCCTTCCTTCTAGCAGAATGATGCCATATAACCCTAGCCAGAATCTCAGCTTTAACAATTGGCCTAACACAATAGTCATGCAAAGATATAGCAGTCAAAGAAGATTGAGCTCTCGGATTGATTCAAGGTGATCCAGTGTCAATCTGCCTGGGATGACATCTCACCTGTCACCCCTGGATTCCGCGAATGGGCTAGCACTCTTGCCACCACCCTAGTGCTCTTTTGGGGGAGGCTCTTGAACAAACCACCTCAGTGCCTTTGTATGACAAGGCTCAAATTCTAAACCAGGTAATGCTGAAAACAAAAAGAAGGAAAACAAAAAGGTAATGCTGCCAAGGCTCCTCTTGCTCAATGCCAGAAGTCTACTCACTCAGATATAGCGCCCCTGGCTAGATCTCAAGATGCTAACCACTATTCTGTTTTACTCCCTCAAATACCACCGCCCCAACCCAAGAACCATCTAATAATATAAGGGGTGTATCCATATTCATACTGGATACCAAACCCGGGAGGGTTGGTCAGGCTCACAAAGCTCGAAACCATCCAGGTGCAACTAACACAGGGCAACGGCCAGCACAAATTCAGGTCTCTACAGGCCACCAAAAGGCCTCAACACCCAACACTCCACACATTGTAGCATGCTACAGGATACCATCCAAACTCAGGAACCCCACACAGCCTTCCTGAAGACACTCCTACAATAGAAACAGCATGCTAAAACTTTCCAACTTTGGCTATAGACTGGGAACATTACTCCAAAATTCAACTGGCCATCAGAACTTTCTGGAGTTTTCCAGAATGAAAAAGAAATTCAACTGCATCATCAGTGTCAACATGAGGAAAAATGACAAGACTTTAAGTATATCCTCAAGGGGATCAAATCATCCATATGAGTATATCCCTCATTGGTGAGATCTGATCACCCCAAACAAAAACATCCTCCATTCCGCCCCAAACAAAAACAAAAACCACACTAAAAGACTTGGTGGAAGCAACTCTCAAGGCTGAACATCAGACTGTCTCACAATCCTCCAAGGAATCAGAGGCAAACCTGGCCAGGCACAATGAACACCTCACTGCCAAACCCTTACAATGCTGCCTACATAAACCACACTAATTTCCATTAAAGGCATATCCCAGTCTGGTGGACCCAAAGAACATTAACTCCCTAGTCAAGCTGAGGAGAAAGTGGGACAAAGCCAGATACAAATCCATAAAAAATAGCAAGTCAAGAAAAACAAGATCGAAAAAAAAATACAAATCACCTAAAATCAACCATCCATTGTAAATGAGAGAAACTAAAATGACAAGAAGGACAAAAATAAAAGGGGATTCACAGATGTTCATAAAGCAATTTACAGGTATACTCAACTGCCTCCAGGATTGATACAAAATATCTCAGAGATCACCAAACCCACAAACAAAATGAACATACCATCAGACAGAACACAACCTGGGACAGCTTCCCTGCATGGAAGGTCACCCCTCTCCCCCGAAAAGATAGCTAACTCGAAGCAGTGTGTAGGAACCGGACATCTCAAAGCATGAACAGCATCACCCTCTAAAGCTAAAAACTAGCATCAATGGGACTGGATGGTGTCCCGGCTGTGTAAGCAATGAAATAATGAGGAATTAAAAAAGCGCTTTCAAACAGGATAATGCTCAATCTTACCACAGGATCGTGCCGTGCCCCCACTCCACGGCCCAAATGAGACCACTGTTTCCACTAGGCGCCTGTTTACTCTCAGCCTTACTGCAAGATGTAACCCAAGGACTATAATGGCTGTCATCCGCAGCTATAAAAGGACTCATAGACATTATCCCAACAAAGATATGGGGACTTGCAGACATTGGGATCCCTTTGAACTTGGTCGACTTCTTTTGATACTGAACTTCATGAGATGTGAAAAGGCAGGAAGTAGCTTGAGCCTTGACCTTGCCTTTTTTTTGAATAACACCCCTTGAAATGATCAGGGCTCTACCACAATGCCCTTCGCACCCATGAAAACCTACCTGCTTGCTTAACTGGCTTTGCAACAGATTTGACAGCTTGTAGAGAAACTGGCGCCCTGGTAACAACCCAGCCGGCACAAGAGTGGTGTCAAACAGGGCTAGACAGAACCCATCCCTGTCCTGGCGGGTCTACAGACCTACTCTACTTGGTGTGGTGTCAGGCAGGGCCCCTTGGCCTATTGCCATGCATGCAAGACATTAAACTGCAAAGTGTGCGCCATAGTGGGAAAACGGAAACTGAAGTCGATGGGGAAACAGATACACTCAAGTGAGCTAGCTGGTGGCAGAGCCATGGCCCTGAAGTTAAGCGCCCAAACGAAATATAAGGTTACCCCAAGCTACCTAAGGGTGGCAATCCCAAGCTATACCCTATGGCTACCCACATAAGAGGAAAAGGGACGCAGGAAGCTAGGGGGCTAGGGACAGAACAGCTTCTTTTGACACTCACATTGCTAAAGTGGTTAGAAAGACCTTCTACATTGCCCACATGGATTCCGAAAGAGAAAATAGAAGGTCAGTGAGGTCATTGTTCCCCGTACTCTGACCACTTACTTCAGACATGAGACCAATCATGATGTATCGGACGTATCATACAATGCCCGGGACACCAGCCCAAAGAGACCCCAAAGTCACCTCACCAAAAGGATAATTGGAAACCAAATGCTTATAGTATGAAGAAACTCCACTCCAGCTCTATTCTATTCAGTCGCCCTCCTCCTCTCTCGGGCATGTGCCGATGCATGACAGTCCATGTTGTCATAATGGGCAAGACCCACCCTCACTGATCCAAATCCACCAAAACCAAAACCACAAGAGAGCAAGAGAACTTACCTTACACAAATATAAATATATATACGGGAGGGATGGAGGCGATCTTTATCACTCCAGGACTCCTATGGAATAAAAATGAATCAATGAGGCAGGAGGAGAGCTCTGTCTCGTTCAACTCTAGACCTGAAGACCTGTGGATGGGGAGGGATGGGGTCGGTTTGGAATCATCTCTGCGGGGACTGCACACACACAACAACATGATAAGGCACAGTATTTTCATAAGGTGCGGCCGTAAGCCACAACTTGGGCTAGGCTTATAAATGCCTTAGGGCAGATAGCCTAGTATAAACCTATGAACCTATGAACCTATAAAGAGACAAACCATAAAAACTATTCTAGTACTAGTATAATCTCTTACTCAACTCAACATGTCCCACACACACCTCCCACTCCTTCTACTAACTGTATTAACTTCCCTCTCCACTGCCTATATCATATCCTACTATGAGCTACCTCTAAGCTCTACTGTTAGCATCCCAAATAAACACACCCTAACTACCCCCCCAACTATACTCACTACCTATCTCTGCCCCATATATAACAACTCATACCTTGAACCAAAATACCATCGTCTCTTACATATTAAATACCTTATTCTCACACTCTCAAAACACATCTACTACTATAAACCCTCACTCAAACAAAGTTTGTCATTACAAGATGGGGACATACACCCTAATCCAGGCCCTGAAACTGTCGTACTTCCCCTTAATTCCCAACATATGAAATCTAAGTCTACACCACACACCCCATCTCCCAAATCTCTCTCTATAGCTCATCTTAACATCCGAAGCATTTGCAACAAAGTCCCAGCTCTTCACGCCCTACTAGAAGTCCAACAGTTTGACATTCTCTGCCTTACAGAAACCTGGCTTAAACCCACTATAAAAGACAATGAAATTATCCCCCCCGGCTATAACATCCTAAGACAAGACCGTCCAAAACAAAAAGGGGGCGGAGTAGCCATACTCTATAAAACTGGACTAGAAGTATGCAAAACTATCCTTACCCCTCCAAATGACACTAATAGTGAAATTATTACAGCCAAACTCTCCCTCAATCCACACAAAACTATAAATATTATTTGTGCTTATCTTCCTCCAGGTAACAATCCCCCTTTATTAGAAGGCCTACTTAACTGGGTCACAAACACTCTCCCTCAAGAAACTATACTATTAGGCGACTTCAACATTGATTGGAACATATGCAAACAGATGAACACATCTACCCATATTAACCTCCATGGATTCCATCAAAACATTAATTCAACAACTAGAACAAATAAAACCAATAACAAAGAAACTATACTAGACTGGATCCTAACAAATACCCCCCAACAAAAATACACTACAGGAACCCTCCCAGATGACCTAAGTGACCACTCACTAACATACATAATCAGGCACAAAACACACCTAGCGAAACCACCACTTATCCGATTATCTCGCAGCAAAAAACACTTTGACCCCCATCAGTTTCAATACGAACTTAGCCTAGTCAACTGGTCACCTCTGCAAACCTTGCCATTAGGCAGCGCAGTTAACCACTTCAACAATACCTTCCTTACCATTCTTGATCATCATGCCCCATGCGCTCTATACGCATGAAATTCAGGACAGCACAATGGCTTACAAGTAATACTAAACAACTTATAATAAGTAGGAACAAAGCCTGGACTAAATGGCGAACTACTAAAGACTCACTTGACCACCTCAATTACAAACAAAAAAGAAATTTGACTAAAATAGCTATCATACAAGATAAAAAAAACTTTTACACCCAATTACAGAGTTCCTCCCAACAACAACCACAAAATTCTGGAATTCTATTAACAAACTTCTTTCCCCCGGGAAAGTGGAAACTCCCAGTCCACTAGGCTCCCACCCTGACTCTCCCTTGCATACTGCAAATGCTTTCAATAACTTCTTTACTTCTACAATACTTAATCTAGCCAACCAACAAAGCCCTGACCCTGCTCTACTAGGTAACCAGAACTACACCCCACCACCATTTCATCTTAAACCCATACCCACCTCCTATATACTTAACCTACTTCAAAAACTTAAACCTTCTACACCCTCAGCCGACAAAATCCCAGCAGAATATCTCCAGCTAGGAGCTAAAGCTATTGCCTATCCAATCTCTATACTAATTAGTAGAACCATAAAAGAAGGTACTATACCTTCACTCTGGAAAATCTCCCACATCATCCCTCTCTTTAAAGGGGGTGATTCTTTTGAATACTCTAACTACCGCCCTATTGCGCTGCTATCTCCTATAGCAAAAATAATGGAAAAATGCATCCACAAACAGCTACTTAATCACCTTCTATACAATAATCTCCTAGCAAATTGCCAACATGGATTCCGTCCCTACCATAGCACCACCACAGCCTTACTAACCTTTATTGACTCCATTAATAATAACCGAAACAACAATCTTCTTTCATCAGCCTTCTTTGTAGATCTGTCAAAAGCTTTTGACATGGTGAATCACCAACTACTCCTTCATCGCTTAAAATCTCTTTCTTTTGATAGCACTGCTCTAAACTGGTTTACTTCTTATCTTCAAAATAGGAAACAAGCAGTGCTATGGAACAACAGTCTCGGAGCTTCTTCCTACCTCTCTAGGTGTCCCTCAGGGCTCAATCCTAGGTCCTCTTTTATTTTCCATCTTTATTAACGACCTACACCTTGCCACACCTCTAACTACTTGTATTCAATACGCTGATGATACCACCATCATTTGCTCTGCCTCTAACCAAAATGACCTACACGACCTCACCCAAAAAACTTTTACTACCATAGAGCAATGGTTCTCTAATCACTGTCTTCTTCTAAACCCTAAGAAAACTAAACTTCTCCTCTTCTTACCTACACACCAATCCCCCTCAATTAACTTCTCTCTTACTTCAAACAATGGCACCCTTATCTCCCCAGACCAAACAACCAAACTCTTAGGCATAACTATTGATAACCAACTTAAATTTGACTTTCATATTAACTCAACCATAAAAGCAACTCATAGAAAATTAGGTTCTCTTTACAGAATCAAATCATTCTTAACTCCAGAAGCTAGAACTACCATAGCCAGAACTCATCTTATCTCTACACTACTATATGCTTCCGCTATATATACTAACCTTTCCAAATATAACATCAATAAGCTTACATCTACCTACAATAACATTGCTAGATTTGCCACTGCCTCCCCATATAAAACACATCACTGCAGAAATCTCCACCTCCTAGGATGGCTAGAGCTACCCCACCTGATTGAATACTACCAACTCTCTATAGCCCATAAAGCCCTCCACCACCCTGATTATACACCTATGCTCTCCACCCTTATTAAGCCTTACAACAACCTAAAAAACCTTTGCTCGTCTTGTAAAATACTGATCCAAACCTCTCTATCTAAGAACACTGCAGGTAACTCCATATTTTCCAACTCAGTTGGTAAAATATGGAATCAACTTCCTCCTGACCTGACAACCCAAACCTCCAACTCTCTATTTAAAACTAAACTAAAACACTACCTTTCCAACCACAGGCTATGCTCATGCAACTACCCAACCTGATCTTTCTGCTCCTCACTACTCTTGCAAACATCTTTCTTTCTCCCAGCTCTAAGCTATTCCACTAAGAAATGCTCTCTCTAATCCTGTAACTATACCCTCCTCCCTATTCTACTGCTTACCTTTAAACATCCTACTGTATCCTGTCTTATTCTACCCTTTCCAATACTCAAGCTAAAGCACTACCTCCTATTATCTTTATGTACTTTCTTCACATTGTCATTATAATGCCCAAAGTATGTTCTGTGCTTAAAATTTTTTTTACTGTGTACATATTTTTCATGCTTTAATTTTTGATTTGTGTATTTACTTTTCCTCTCATGCGTGTAACACCTTAAGTATTTTGTAAAGACTGTTTGATTATCATGCTGTTAGATAGCGGAGCATTTCTCCTCGGGCCTCCACTGAAAATGGACATGTATCCAGTTGGACTAGCCCGGTTAACAAATGTAAAATAAAATAAATAAATAAATAAATAATGAGAATAAGTGGAGATTTTTACAAATAAAACACCTGATACCACAGAGTATGTTCAACTAGATACTACATAAAAGATGATTTGAAATCAATAATCAAATATTTCAATATACTTAGCAGAATTTTGTCAGAATTATAGCTAAATAATTTTCTACTTTAAAAACTGATGGCAAGGATGGTCCCTGTAAAAGAGAAATAATGAAGTGGTCCTATAGAATAAAAAGAATGAGGTCCACGACAGGCTTTATAATTAGTTTATGAAAAGTATTATAGCATGGCAAACATAGATGTTACCACAAAACTGGCCACTGACAAGACTTAAGTGGCAGGTACCTACAGCATTGTTATATCATAACTAGTGACACTGACTAAGGCCAACTGAGGTATCTACAACTAGGTTACAATAAAAATAAAGCACCTTCCAAGATACTGACTAAATGTCCTGTAAGTATCGCCATCATGGAACAACAAACAGCTATTTTACTTTCAACAAAGAAAGCCAAATAGGATTTTGAAAAGTAGATTAAGTCTGTCTATCTTCAACAAAAGTCTCTGTGGTTCTCCTACTAAAAAAAGGAACATACACAAGTGTATCTGGTCCTAAATATGATGCTGTAGTGAATAACTAAATGAAATTCTGAGTAGAACAAGATAATGTAATATGTTCCAAGTGAAGAATAGTCCAGAACAAAAATGAATCAGAGAAACCTCAAGAATTATTTTGGTGAATGCCTTGACTATAATATGCAATAATGAAAAATCAAATAAAGAAAATAAATAAATAACATTTAATATAAAGAAATGTCAAATTCTTCAAGTAATCTCATTTCAGTTGACATGTTACTAAAGCAGCATTAATTCATGCCAGGTTTTGTACAGCATTGAGGTGCAGTTTTTCAAGAAAGCAACCACAAGCAAACATATGACAATTAATCCCTTTGTAAATGCCCTGATATGAAACAGTAAGACTTAATAGATCACAACTTACTAAACACAGATGGCACTGCTCAGCCATTGTATCTAAAATCTACATAAGGCAATCACTAATTTGTTGTGCCAGTTAAATATACTGTAAGACAACAACTATTCTGAGTAGATCTTGTCAGATGACTTAATTGTCCTTTTACCAGTCACTGTAGGAGGCATTAGATGAGGGGTAATGCACCAATGTTGTTTATTTGTATTGTCCTTTTACCAATCACTGTGGGAGGCATTAGATGAGGGGTAATGCACCAATGTTGTTTATTTGTATTGTCCTTTTACTAATCACAGTGTGGGAGGCATTAGATGAGGGGTAATGCACCAATGTTGTTTATTTGTATTGTCCTTTTACCAATCACTGTGGGAGGCATTAGATGAGGGGTAATGCACCAATGTTGTTTATTTGTATTGTCCTTTTACTAATCACAGTGTGGGAGGCATTAGATGAGGGGTAATGCACCAATGTTGTTTATTTGTATTGTCCTTTTACCAATCACTATGGGAGGCATTAGATGAGAGGTAATGCACCAGTGTTGTTTATTTGTATTGTCCTTTTACCAATCACTGTGGGAGGCATTAGATGAGAGGTAATGCACCAATGTTGTTTATTTGTATTGTCCTTTTACCAATCACTGTGGGAGGCATTAGATGAGGGGTAATGCACCAATGTTGTTTATTTGTATTGTCCTTTTACCAATCTCTATGGGAGGCATTAGACGAGGGGTAATGCACCAATGTTGTTTATTTATATTGTCCTTTTACCAATCACTATGGGAGGCATTATTTGAGGGGTAATGCACCAATGATGTTTATTTGTATTGTCCTTTTACCGATCACTGTGGGAGGCATTAGATGGGGGGTAATGCACCAATGTTGTTTATTTGTATTGTCCTTTTACCAATCACTGTGGGAGGCATTAGATGAGGGGTAATGCACCAATGTTGTTTATTTGTATTGTCCTTTTACCAATCACTATGGGAGTCATTAGACGAGGGGTAATGCACCAATATTGTTTATTTGTATTGTCCTTTTACCAATCACTATGGGAGGCATTAGATGAGGGGTAATGCACCAATGTTGTTTATTTGAACATTGCAAGGGCATTTGACACTATAGCCAGCAGCAAAATAATTTCTTTAATGGTGACAAATGATCTTAATCATTATATCATAAGGTGGGTTAAGAAATGGTTGCCTAAGAGAACCTGTAAGGTAAGAAATGAAACTTGTCTCCCATGGTGTTTCTCGGGGATCTGTCCTGGGGCTTGTGTTATTTGTGTTATTTATGGCATCTTTTCCAATTCATAATGGTTTGGGGATAAGAAAATATACCAATGACACTAAAGTTGGTTCAGTTAGCACAAAATTGGAAGATCGTAATAAACTGCAGATATTTAGAGGAATTATTCAATTGGGCTACTACTAATAAAATGGAATTTAATTTGAAAAAGTCATTCAACATTCATTATGGAAAAAAATAATCCATGTTAACCCCATGTTATGAATAATTGTTTCATCAAGAGTGTGGACAGTATTAAGGATTTAGGGATTAATATTGATAAAATATTTAGTTTTGATTTATATCTAACAAAAACAACTAGAAGGTGTTATTATGAATTACGAAAAGTATTTAGCATAGGGACAGGGATGTATTATTACCGCTTTTTAAGACAATAATAAAAGCAGTAATTCAATATGGTGACTCTTTGTGTACTTATAGTATTCCGCAGACTGAAATACCTGAAAGGATACAAAGTTTCTTTGCCTGTCGGCTAAGAGGTTTAAAGGGTATCAGATACCAAAGACGGTTGAACTCATTCTCCCTGTTCTCTATTAAATATCGGTTATTTAGGGGTATTTCATTCTAATCCATACATGTTTTATGTATGAATGAGATAGTGCTATTGTGGGTATTGCTAAATTGGACATGGCTGTTATGAATACTTATTTTAATGAGAGGGAGGAGCATAGGGTGACATATAAGAGTGGAGGAAGATGCACACAGGTGGATTATATCTTATGTAGAAGGGCCAGTCTGAAGGAGATTAGAGACTGTAAAGTGGTGGCAGGGGAAAGTGTAGTTAGGCAGCATAGGATGGTGGTTTGTAGGATGACATTGGTGATCAAGAAGAGGAGGATGAGTGTGAGGGTAGCACCAAGGAACAAATGGTGGAAATTGAAAAAGGGTAATTGTGAGGTGATGTTCAGGGAAGAGTTAAGACAGGCACTGGGTGGCAGTGAAGAGTTACCGAATAGCTGGGTTACTACAGCAGAGCTAGTAAGAGAGATGGCTAGAAAGGTGCTTGGTGTGACATCTGGAAAGAGGAAGGAGGACAAGGAGACCTGGTGGTGGAATGAAGAAGTACAGGAGAGTATACAGAGAAAGAGATTGGCAAGTGGGATTGTTAGAGAGATGAAGAAATTAGACAAGAGTATAAGGAGATGAGGTGCATGGCAAAGAGAGATGTGGTGAAGGCTAAGGATAAGGCATATGAAGAGTTGTATAAAAGGTTGGACACTAAGGAGGGAGAAAAGGACCAGTACAGATTGGCTATACAGAGGGATTGAGCTAGTAAAGATGTGCAGCAGGTAAGGGTGATAAAGGATAATGAGGGAAACATACTCACAAGCGAGGAGAGTGTGTTGAGCAGATGGAAAGAGTACTTTGAGGGGTTGATGAATGAAGAGAATGAGAGGGAGAGAAGGTTGGATGATGTGTGGATAGTGAATCATGAAGTGCAGTGGATTAGCAAGGAGGAAGTAAGGATAGCTATGAAGAGGATGAAGAACGGAAAGGCTGTTTGTCCAGATGACATACCTGTGGAAGCATGGAGGTGTTTAGGTGAAATGGCAGTCGAGCTTTAACTAGATTGTGTAATGAAATCTTGGAAAGTGAGAGGATGCCTGAGGAATGGAGAAGAAGTGTTTTGGTACCGATTTTTAAGAATAAGGGTGATGTGCAAAGCTGTAGTAACTACAGAGGGATTAAACTGATCAGTCACAGCATGAAGTTATGGGAAAGAGTAGTGGAAGCTAGGTTAAGAAGGGAGGTGATGATTAGTGATCAGTAGTATGGTTTCATGCCAGGAAAGAGCACTACAAATGTGATGTTTGCTCTGAGAGTGTTGATGGAGAAGTACAGAGAATGTCAGAAGGAGTTGCATTGTGTCTTTGTGGATTTAGAGAAAGCATATGACAGGGTGCCTAGAGAGGAGTTGTGGTATTGTATGACGAAGTTGGGAGTGTCAGAGAAGTATGCAAGAGTGGTACAGGATATGTACGAGGGTAGTGTGACAGCGGTGAGGTCTGCGGTGGGAGTGATGGATGCTTTTAAGGTGAAGGTGGGATTGCATCAAGGATCACCTCTGAGCCCTTTCTTATTTGCAATGGTTATGGACAGGTTGACAGACGAGATCAGACAGGAGTCCCCGTGGACTATGATGTTTGTAGATGACATTGTGATCTGTAGTGAAAGTAGGGAAAAGGTGGAGGAGACCCTGGAGAGGTGGAGATATGCTCTAGAGAGAAGAGGAATGAAGGTCAGCAGGACTAAGACAGAATATATGTGTGTGAATGAGAGGGAGGATAGAGGAATGATGTGGATGCAGGGAGTAGAGGTGGCAAAGGTAGATGAGTTTAAATACTTGGGATCAACAGTTCAGAGTAATGGTGAGTGTGGAAGAAAGGTGAAGAAGAGAGTGCAGGCAGGATGGAGTGGGTGGAGAAGAGTGTCAGGAGTGATTTGTGACAGACAAGTACCAGTAAGAGTGAAAGGGAAGATCTACAAGAGGGTAGTGAGACCAGCTATGTTATATGGGTTGGATACAGTGGCATTGACAAAAAGGCAGGAGTCAGAGCTTGACGTGGCAGAGTTGAAGATGTTAAGATTTGCACTGGGTATGACGAGGATGGACAGGATTAGGAATAAGTATATTAGAGGGTCAGCCCAGGTTGGAAGGTTTGGAGACAAAGCCATAGAGGCAAGATTACGTTGGTTTGGAGATGCGCTGAGGAGGGATGCAGAGTATATTGGGAAAAAGATGCTAAGGATGAAGCTGCCAGGTAACAGGAAAAGAGGAAGGCCTAAGATAAAGTTTATGGATGTGGTGAGAGAGGACATGCAGGTGGTTGGTGTGACAGAGCAAGATGCATAGGACAGGAAGAAATGGAAACAGTTGATCTGCTGTGGTGACCCCTAACGGGAGCAGCCAAAAGAAGAAGAAGAAGCTGGTGGAATTCATTACTTTTAAAATTAGAAAATTAAATAATATCTCACAATTTAAGCAGGGATTAGATAATTTGGTGGGTTACACAGGTTTTGATTATAGTTTATTTGGAGTCAAATTCATTGAAGGCTTTTATAGGACCTGAATTTGAAGTGGGTAGCATTGTAACTATATCAAAGTAAGACCTTGAAAAAAAAAAACAGTTTACATTTATTAAGTCCTACCTGCCTGAGTGAGAGGTAGCTTAATTGGATGCAAAAAAATCCCATTGCATTTATCAAGAAGGAATAGGGATGTTGTATTGATCAGACCAATTTACTCCATAACACATTTTCTATGAATTGTAGCACAATCATATCTCCTTTTTAATAAATGTTTAATACACATACTGTCCCTGCTGGATAGTGGCATAGGGTGCTGACTTGTTGGAACATGGGCTAAATTCTTGGCTAGGCTTGTAAGGGCCTCGGGGCCAATGATCCTGTGATCCTATTTTCACTAATGGTTTACTAACCAAAAAAAGGCAAAAATAAGAATGTCAGATGTAATCTTTCACATTTTATATACAACCCTTTTAGAACTTTTCCCTTATATTATTCTTTATTTGCAACACTTTCCTGCATCTCCATTTCCACATTAGCCAAACAATTTATATTTATTGTTTCCTTTGACAATTTTTCATAATATCCATAAATTAAATGTTATTAATTCAGCTCTCTAATTCCAATATCCACAGTTTATTGGTAAATGAGCAATAGTTTCTTCATTGTAGCCAGAAAACCTACACATTCTGTCCTTTATCCCTTTATAGTACTGCTTTTACTGGGATTCACTTATGAAGCAGTCTCTATATAAAATCCAGTTTCTGTGATTCATAAACCATACATTCCACCTGTCAGGCTTCCAATTTTTCCCTACATGATACCACATAATATATATTTAAAATTTCTAAACACCGCAATCTTAAATTTTCTATATTTGGATTAATCAAATCCTTCCATAATGTCAGGTTTCTCCTATATTTGACTGCATTGTGTTTTTAACATATATTTTCTCTTCCCCAATTACTCCATTTCAAAAAAGGAAAAATGTATTTTTTAACAAAGTACCAAGTAAACGGTCTTCCAGTAGTACTCTTTTATCCACCACCCATAAATTTACCTAAGTAATAACTTATATTTTTCACAGTAATCACTTGTATGCCCCCAATCTAACATATCGGCTAATATGTTTATTCTGTTTATTGTGCATACCCCAAACCTAACACCTCAGCTGCTGTCTTTATTCTGTTTATTGTGCATGGCCCCAACATAACATATCAGCTGGTGTCTTTCTTCTGTTTACTGTGCATGCCCCCAACCTATCATATTGGCTGCTATCTTTATTCTGTTTATAACAAAACAGTGTAAGAAACTTCTCTGTGTGGAAGATTTTCAGTCCATATATTTCTAGTTAATCACTGTATATTAATCAGATCAGACAATAGTAGTAGAAGTAGCAAACATAAACTCGTCTTAAGTCAAAACAAAACAAAAAGTAATAATAGAAAATATATAATTGTACAGCATTACTAAGAATTTGAAAGTAATCCAAGCAAGGCAGGTAGTCTGTTTCCAGTCGAAAATCCTTTATTAAGTACACAGACAAGCGATTCAAGTAAAATAAAAATAGAGTAATAATTTCCTCACAAGCTTTCTAAATATATATATATATACTTTTTATCAGGCATGGGAGTGGTTTATTGTGCTGTAAAAGAAAGTGTTACTGGTACACATGTTAAATTCACATCCCTTCCCCCATCAGTGTGACATTCGAGCTGGTCCTGCCCTACTTAGTAGCTGTCATAATAATAATATAACCCTTATGTACTTTAAATAAAATTTATAATGATGTAGTACCTCTTATTTAACCAGATTATTAAGTAGATTATTAAGTCTGTGATTGTATCCAATACAATATACTACATGGCTGGAAATATATCAACCTTAGTTCATTTGGCAATCAAAAATATATATAAATATATACATATACATTTTGCATGTAAAAATCAATTTCTATTTTCATAACCTGTTGTTAACAAAGATCGCTTTTGTCCTTCTAGACTTCTTCAGGGTCCCAGCATAGCTAACATAGCCCTGGGCAAATGAGAGGAGGACTTTGTGTTAAACAACACAGATTACATGCAGCATATCACATGCTATTTACGTTTTATTGATGATGTCTTTATTGTGTGGGAAGGTGACACCTTGCAGCTTGGAGATTTTATCACTTACCTCAATCAAACAACCCCCTTCCTGAAATTTACCTCTTCCCATAGCTGTACTTCAACCACTTTCTTAGATATGCAGATTTCCAAGGACACCAACAATAACAGAATCACCACTGATCTATTCAGAAAACCAACGAGGGTTAACTTATTACTCCACAGTAAAAGTCTACATCCTACAAAAACCAAATATAATGTAGTGAAATCCCAAGGCTATAGATTAGCTCGAATTACCACAGAGATGGAACCATTTTTGAGAAACCTGAACAACTTAGAGAATGATTTTCTAGTGAGAGGCTATGAAAGTCAGATATTAAAAAACATCCTGGAACTCATTTTAGAACTGAAAAGGACTGAAGCACCTTCGCTCAACCTCCCCAGTAGAAAAATGTTAAGTAATTCCACAGAGAATAACAAATGCAAAAATATCTGCATCCTGACATACACTTTGGATTATCACAGTATCAAAAATATTATTGAAGAAAACTGGGACATTGTCACAGGAAACCCTTTTCTGATTAACATCTTAGGTGAAGCACCATCATTTGTTTTTAGGAAGGCCAGGAACATTAGAAGTTTTGTTGAACTTAAACCTAGACCATGTGAGAAAAGCACTAAAAGATGTGAAACTAATTGTACATTTTGCATATTTATACAGCAAGATGATAGTTTTTATTGCCCTTATTTAAAGAAGATCATTAAAACCAGTGCAGGGGGTGACTGTAACACAAAAAAAGGTAATTTACAGGGCACAGTGCAATGAATGTGATGCATTCTATGTGGGCAAGACTGTAAATAAACTCAAGCGTAGGATTTTGTCATCTGTCAGAAATCCGCTCTGGATGTAAAAATAATGCACTAGCAAAACACCTTTCTCTTCATAAAAGACACACAGGTTTAAGTTCCAGATCCTGGATCGCATAGATATGGGTAATCTTGAAGGAGACATCCCAAATATTCTGGAGAAACATGAACTCATGTGGCAATTAAAGCTGAACTCCTTTAGGAAGCCTGGACTAAACTACTACTGTTCAATTAAAAGTGCACTGGAACTTAGAAAATTGCCACATTGTTTACATGACTAATTGTATTTTATTTTATTTTATTCTACAAATTGGTTTTAAATACCATTTTAAATCAGTTGAAATTTAAATGTATATTTTGTTTCCATCATCATATATAAATTTTTTCTTATTTTTATTTTTTTTCTGGTTCTTTTTTCCACTTTATTCAAAATGATGTGTAATGGGCGGCCACAGTGGTGCAGTGGTTAGCATTGCCGCCTCACAGCAAGAGGTTCTCCAGTTCGATCCTCGGCTGGGGTGCCTTCTGTGTGGAGTCTGCATGTCCTCCCTGTGGTCGCGTGGGTTTCCTCCGGGTGCTCCGGTTTCCTCCCACATCCCAAAGACATGCTGCAGGTGGATTGGATACTCTAAATTGGCCCTAGGTGTGCGTGTGAGTGTGCCTTCTGTGGAAGGTTGGGTGCCGGGCTGGCAACTCGACACCATAAAACTCCACTGCCAATTAATGTGCGGACAAGGTGATCCGCTGTGGCGACCCCTAACCGGGAAAAAGCCGAAAGAAGAAGAAGATTCAAAATGATGTGTAATAACAATATTAACTAATTATACAATTATATAGGTTTTTAGGGTTCTTGTACACAGACCTGAAGAAGTCTAGAAGGACGAAAGCGATCTTTGTTAACAATAGGTTATGAAAATAGAAATTGATTTTTATATGCAAAATGTATATGTATATATTTATATATATATTTTTTTTTTTTTGATTGCCAAATGAACTAAGGTTGATATATTTCCAGCCATGTAGTATATTGTCTTGGATACAATCACAGACTTAATAATCTGGTTAAATAAGAGGTACTACATCATTATAAATTTTATTTAAAGTACATAAGGGTTATATTATTACTCTATTTTTGTTTTACTTGGATCGCTTGTCTGTGTACTTAATAAAGAATTTTTGACTGGAAACAGACTGCCTGCCTTGCTTGGATTACTTTCAAATACTTAGTAATGCTGTAGAATTATATATTTTCTATTATAACTTTTTGCTTTGTTTTGTTTTGACTTAAGACGAGTTTACGTTCGCTACTTCTACTACTGTTGTCTGATCTGATTAATATACAGTGATTAACTATAAATATATGGACTGAAAATCTTCCACCCAGAGAGGTTTCTTACACTGTTTTATTTTTGGACCCACTACAATTTAGTGGGTTGTTTTGAGACTTTGGGGATACCACGGAGATTACTTGTTTTTTGTATTCTTTTTATAGCCTAACATATCAGCTGCTATGTTTATTCATAGGTTCATAGGTTCATAGGTTTATACTAGGCTATCTGCCCTAAGGCATTTATAAGCCTAGCCCAAAGTTTTGTGGCTTACGCCACCCCTTATATGAAAAAATACTGTGCCCATTAGTTTGTTGTGCCTCTGTCCAGCAGTGACACAGAGATGATTCCCGGGGTAAACCTACGATCTCCCATCCACAGGTCAAGATTTCTCTTGAACAGAGCCAGCGAGGTGCTCTGCCTCACATGGACCGGGATTTTATTTCACAGCATAGGGAGTCTCTGAGTGATAAATCTATCCCTCCAGCACGTCCTATTTATATCTGTGCTAAGGTTTAAGTTGCTTGCTCTAGTGGTTTTGGTGGATTTGGATTTTTTGAGGTGGAGCATGTCCATTAATTCCGGGTTGGACATGGCCTTGTATGTCAGGCACATGTCACCTCTGAGCAGACAGTATGCGACTGAATAGAGCTGGAGTTTCTTCAATCTGGCAACATATGACAGATTTTGGAGTCCCTTTATCCTTTTGGTGAGGAACTTTTGGGGTCTCGCCAATTGCTGCAGATGTCGGGTGAGATACATCCCGAATGGGGCATTGTACTCGATCATTGGTCTGATAAGTGAAGAGTACAGGGGAACACTGACCTCACTAGATCTGGATGTGAATCCCTTCATGATCAGGTGGGCAATGTAGAAGGTCTTTCTAACCACTTTAGCAACGTGAGTGTCAAAAGAAAGGCCACTGTCAACCTGGGTCCCCAGGTCCCTGATAACCTCTTCTGTGCTTAGTGGATTGCCACCTTTATGGTAGCTTGGGGTTACCTTGTTTTTCCCGAAGGGTATGACTATACATTTTTTGGCATTTAACTTCAGGCCATGGCTCTGGCACCAGCTATCTGTTTCCATGAGTCCCTTCTGAAGGATATCCGTGTCCGATGCACTTTCCACTATAGTTCTGTTTATTGTGCATGCCCCCAGCCTAACATATCAGCTACTATCTTTATTCTGTTTATTGTGCATGCCCCCAGCCTAACATATCAACTGCTGCCTTTGTTTTGTTTACTGTGCATGCCCTCAACCATATCAGCTGCTATCTTTATTCTCTTTATTCTGCATGCCCCTAACCTATCAGATGTTGTCTTTATTCTGTTTATTGTGCATGCCCCTAACCTAACATATCAACTGCTGTCTTTATTCTGTTTATTGTGTGTGCCCCCAAACTAACATATTGGCTGCTATGTTTTTTCTGTTTATTGTGTGTGCCCCCAAACTAACAAACTGGCTGCTATGTTTATTCTGTTTATTGTGCATGCCCCCAAACTAACAAACTGGCTGCTATGTTTATTCTGTTTATTGTGTGTGGCCCCAAACTAACAAACTGCCTGCTATGTTTATTCTGTTTATTGTGTGTGCCCCCAAACTAACAACTTGGCCGCTATGTTTATTCTGTTTATTGTGCATGCCCCTAACCTAACATATCAGCTGCTGTCTTTATTCTGTTTATTGTGCATGCCCCCAAAGTAACATATTGGCTGCTATGTTTATTCTGTTTATTGTGCATGCCCCCAAACTAACAAACTGGCTGCTATGTTTATTCTGTTTATTGTGCATGCCCCCAAACTAACAAACTGGCTGCTATGTTTATTCTGTTTATTGTGCATGCCCCCAAACTAACAAACTGGCTGCTATGTTTATTCTGTTTATTGTGCATGTCCCCAAACTAACAAACTGGCTGCTATGTTTATTCTGTTTATTGTGCATGCCCCCAAACTAACAAACTGGCTGCTATGTTTATTCTGTTTATTGTGCATGCCCCCAAACTAACAAACTGGCTGCTATGTTTATTCTGTTTATTGTGCATGCCCCCAAACTAACAAACTGGCTGCTATGTTTATTCTGTTTATTGTGCATGCCCCAAACTAACAAACTGGCTGCTATGTTTATTCTGTTTATTGTGCATGCCGCCAAACTAACAAACTGGCTGCTATGTTTATTCTGTTTATTGTGCATGCCCCCAAACTAACAAACTGGCTGCTATGTTTATTCTGTTTATTGTGCATGCCCCCAAACTAACAAACTGGCTGCTATGTTTATTCTGTTTATTGTGCATGCCCCCAAACTAACAAACTGGCCGCTATGTTTATTCTGTTTATTGTGCATGTCCCCAAACTAACAAACTGGCTGCTATGTTTATTCTGTTTATTGTGCATGCCCCCAAACTAACAAACTGGCTGCTATGTTTATTCTGTTTATTGTGCATGCCCCCAAACTAACAAACTGGCTGCTATGTTTATTCTGTTTATTGTGCATGCCCCAAACTAACAAACTGGCTGCTATGTTTATTCTGTTTATTGTGCATGCCCCAAACTAACAAACTGGCTGCTATGTTTATTCTGTTTATTGTGCATGCCCCCAAACTAACAAACTGGCTGCTATGTTTATTCTGTTTATTGTGCATGCCCCAAACTAACAAACTGGCTGCTATGTTTATTCTGTTTATTGTGCATGCCCCAAACTAACAAACTGGCTGCTATGTTTATTCTGTGTATTGTGCATGCCCCCAAACTAACAAACTGGCTGCTATGTTTATTCTGTTTATTGTGCATGCCCCAAACTAACAAACTGGCTGCTATGTTTATTCTGTTTATTGTGCATGCCCCAAACTAACAAACTGGCTGCTATGTTTATTCTGTTTATTGTGCATGCCCCAAACTAACAAACTGGCTGCTATGTTTATTCTGTTTATTGTGCATGCCCCAAACTAACAAACTGGCTGCTATGTTTATTCTGTTTATTGTGCATGCCCCAAACTAACAAACTGGCTGCTATGTTTATTCTGTTTATTGTGCATGCCCCCAAACTAACAAACTGGCTGCTATGTTTATTCTGTTTATTGTGCATGCCCCAAACTAACAAACTGGCTGCTATGTTTATTCTGTTTATTGTGCATGCCCCAAACTAACAAACTGGCTGCTATGTTTATTCTGTTTATTGTGCATGCCCCAAACTAACAAACTGGCTGCTATGTTTATTCTGTTTATTGTGCATGCCCCAAACTAACAAACTGGCTGCTATGTTTATTCTGTTTATTGTGCATGCCCCAAACTAACAAACTGGCTGCTATGTTTATTCTGTTTATTGTGCATGCCCCAAACTAACAAACTGGCTGCTATGTTTATTCTGTTTATTGTGCATGCCCCCAAACTAACAAACTGGCTGCTATGTTTATTCTGTTTATTGTGCATGCCCCAAACTAACAAACTGGCTGCTATGTTTATTCTGTTTATTGTGCATGCCCCCAAACTAACAAACTGGCTGCTATGTTTATTCTGTTTATTGTGCATGCCCCCAAACTAACAAACTGGCTGCTATGTTTATTCTGTTTATTGTGCATGCCCCAAACTAACAAACTGGCTGCTATGTTTATTCTGTTTATTGTGCATGCCCCCAAACTAACAAACTGGCTGCTATGTTTATTCTGTTTATTGTGCATGCCCCAAACTAACAAACTGGCTGCTATGTTTATTCTGTTTATTGTGCATGCCCCAAACTAACAAACTGGCTGCTATGTTTATTCTGTTTATTATGCATGCCCCCAAACTAACAAAATGGCTGCTATGTATATTTTGTTTATTCTGTTTATTGTGCATGCCCCAAACTAACAAACTGGCTGCTATGTTTATTCTGTTTATTGTGCATGCCCCAAACTAACAAACTGGCCGCTATGTTTATTCTGTTTATTGTGCATGCCCCCAAACTAACAAACTGGCTGCTATGTTTATTCTGTTTATTGTGCATGCCCCCAAACTAACAAACTGCCTGCTATGTTTATTCTGTTTATTGTGCATGCCCCCAAACTAACAAACTGGCTGCTATGTTTATTCTGTTTATTGTGCATGCCCCCAAACTAACAAACTGGGTGCTATGTTTATTCTGTTTATTGTGCATGCCCTCAAACTAACAAACTGGCTGCTATGTTTATTCTGTTTATTGTGCATGCCCCGAAACTAACAAACTGGCTGCTATGTTTATTCTGTTTATTGTGCATGCCCCAAACTAACAAACTGGCTGCTATGTTTATTCTGTTTATTGTGCATGCCCCCAAACTAACAAACTGGCTGCTATGTTTATTCTGTTTATTGTGCATGCCCCAAACTAACAAACTGGCTGCTATGTTTATTCTGTTTATTGTGCATGCCCCCAAACTAACAAACTGGCTGCTATGTTTATTCTGTTTATTGTGCATGCCCCAAACTAACAAACTGGCTGCTATGTTTATTCTGTTTATTGTGCATGCCCCAAACTAACAAACTGGCTGCTATGTTTATTCTGTTTATTGTGCATGCCCCCAAACTAACAAACTGGCTGCTATGTTTATTCTGTTTATTGTGCATGCCCCCAAACTAACAAACTGGCTGCTATGTTTATTCTGTTTATTGTGCATGCCCCCAAACTAACAAACTGGCTGCTATGTTTATTCTGTTTATTGTGCATGCCCCCAAACTAACAAACTGGCTGCTATGTTTATTCTGTTTATTGTGCATGCCTCCAAACTAACAAACTGGCTGCTATGTTTATTCTGTTTATTGTGCATGCCACCAAACTAACAAACTGGCTGCTATGTTTATTCTGTTTATTGTGCATGCCCCCAAACTAACAAACTGGCTGCTATGTTTATTCTGTTTATTGTGCATGCCCCCAAACTAACAAACTGGCTGCTATGTTTATTCTGTTTATTGTGCATGCCCCCAAACTAACAAACTGGCTGCTATGTTTATTCTGTTTATTGTGCATGCCCCCAAACTAACAAACTGGCTGCTATGTTTATTCTGTTTATTGTGCATGCCCCCAAACTAACAAACTGGCTGCTATGTTTATTCTGTTTATTGTGCATGCCCCAAACTAACAAACTGGCTGCTATGTTTTATTCTGTTTTATTGTGCATGCCCCCAAACTAACAAACTGGCTGCTATGTTTATTCTGTTTATTGTGCATGCCCCCAAACTAACAAACTGGCTGCTATGTTTATTCTGTTTATTGTGCATGCCCCCAAACTAACAAACTGGCTGCTATGTTTATTCTGTTTATTGTGCATGCCCCCAAACTAACAAACTGGCTGCTATGTTTATTCTGTTTATTGTGCATGCCCCAAACTAACAAACTGGCTGCTATGTTTATTCTGTTTATTGTGCATGCCCCAAACTAACAAACTGGCTGCTATGTTTATTCTGTTTATTGTGCATGCCCCAAACTAACAAACTGGCTGCTATGTTTATTCTGTTTTATTGTGCATGCCCCAAACTAACAAACTGGCTGCTATGTTTATTCTGTTTATTGTGCATGCCCCAAACTAACAAACTGGCTGCTATGTTTATTCTGTTTATTGTGCATGCCCCAAACTAACAAACTGGCTGCTATGTTTATTCTGTTTATTGTGCATGCCCCCAAACTAACAAACTGGCTGCTATGTTTATTCTGTTTATTGTGCATGCCCCCAAACTAACAAACTGGCTGCTATGTTTATTCTGTTTATTGTGCATGCCCCCAAACTAACAAACTGGCTGCTATGTTTATTCTGTTTATTGTGCATGCCCCCAAACTAACAAACTGGCTGCTATGTTTATTCTGTTTATTGTGCATGCCCCAAACTAACAAACTGGCTGCTATGTTTATTCTGTTTATTGTGCATGCCCCAAACTAACAAACTGGCTGCTATGTTTATTCTGTTTATTGTGCATGCCCCAAACTAACAAACTGGCTGCTATGTTTATTCTGTTTATTGTGCATGCCCCAAACTAACAAACTGGCTGCTATGTTTATTCTGTTTATTGTGCATGCCCCCAAACTAACAAACTGGCTGCTATGTTTATTCTGTTTATTGTGCATGCCCCCAAACTAACAAACTGGCTGCTATGTTTATTCTGTTTATTGTGCGTGCCCCCAAACTAACAAACTGGCTGCTATGTTTATTCTGTTTATTGTGCATGCCCCCAAACTAACAAACTGGCCGCTATGTTTATTCTGTTTATTGTGCATGCCCCCAAACTAACAAACTGGCCGCTATGTTTATTCTGTTTATTGTGCATGCCCCCAGCCTAACATATCAACTGCTGCCTTTGTTTTGTTTACTGTGCATGCCCTCAACCATATCAGCTGCTATCTTTATTCTCTTTATTCTGCATGCCCCTAACCTATCAGATGTTGTCTTTATTCTGTTTATTGTGCATGCCCCTAACCTAACATATCAACTGCTGTCTTTATTCTGTTTATTGTGTGTGCCCCCAAACTAACATATTGGCTGCTATGTTTTTTCTGTTTATTGTGTGTGCCCCCAAACTAACAAACTGGCTGCTATGTTTATTCTGTTTATTGTGCATGCCCCCAAACTAACAAACTGGCTGCTATGTTTATTCTGTTTATTGTGTGTGGCCCCAAACTAACAAACTGCCTGCTATGTTTATTCTGTTTATTGTGTGTGCCCCCAAACTAACAACTTGGCCGCTATGTTTATTCTGTTTATTGTGCATGCCCCTAACCTAACATATCAGCTGCTGTCTTTATTCTGTTTATTGTGCATGCCCCCAAAGTAACATATTGGCTGCTATGTTTATTCTGTTTATTGTGCATGCCCCCAAACTAACAAACTGGCTGCTATGTTTATTCTGTTTATTGTGCATGCCGCCAAACTAACAAACTGGCTGCTATGTTTATTCTGTTTATTGTGCATGCCCCAAACTAACAAACTGGCTGCTATGTTTATTCTGTTTATTGTGCATGCCCCCAAACTAACAAACTGGCTGCTATGTTTATTCTGTTTATTGTGCATGCCCCCAAACTAACAAACTGGCTGCTATGTTTATTCTGTTTATTGTGCATGCCCCCAAACTAACAAACTGGCTGCTATGTTTATTCTGTTTATTGTGCATGCCCCCAAACTAACAAACTGGCCGCTATGTTTATTCTGTTTATTGTGCATGCCCCCAAACTAACAAACTGGCCGCTATGTTTATTCTGTTTATTGTGCATGCCCCCAACCTGCCAGCTGCTGTCTTTTCCTTTCACTTTCCCACTCTTATTCTCTCTGCATGGCTGTCTGGCATGGTGCACAAGCTGACAAAGACATTAGTATGAATAAATAGTTAAATACTTTGAAACCATACATAAGGAAGATTGCACAATGGAAACAGCCCTATCCTCCCCTGCTATCTACAAAGTGATTGACACGATCAGTGAAACCAGGCATCCTACAAAGAAAAGTCTACTACTGCCTTATTTTTCACCCAGCAATGTATGTGCTTACATTAATCTATTAAGTTTTAGTCTGGTTTAGCCCCTGGTTACTCTCTCCATGTCCTCAAGCTGCTCCAGCACTCCATGCTTTTCCTCTATCTGCCACATCCCTTTTCTAGCTTCAAACCTTTCTGCCATTTACCATCCTCCTTATTTTTGTACACCTCACTGAAGCGCTCTATTCTGTCTTTTCGGCTCCTTTCACTCTCCCCATCTAAAGCATTACTCTAGCAGTAATTTTAAGTTTTACTTTCAAGTCTGACATCTTTGCTTTCTCTATGTTTGGAATTAGCTTGAATAACATAGAATTTGAACCATATTTCATAACTTACTGATTGTTCCTGACAGCTCCTTATTTCACCAGTAGGTCCAACCCACTCCATTCAGGCTCACGCTACTCCCCTATCCTACACAATTCCCAACCAACCCCACTTCCTCTAAACTTATAACCCTTAACTACACCTCCCAACTAAAAAAGACCTCTCAAACTCTTCCACTTACTTACTCCCTGTAATAACAACTCCACCCATTCACCATGGCCCCTCCATTGCTTACATTCTCTACTTATTCCATTCTTTACCACTCTAGCCCTGCTAATACAACTCCCCACTTACAACTCAAGAGGGATACTGACTAAGTAAACATCAGAAAGCTACCTCAAATAAACCCCATCAGACGGGTACTCAGATATACACCCTAGCCTTTATTTACTGCTCTCCTCTAAAATACTTATTCTCCCCCCAAACTATTCTACTTTTTATCCATGCCACATGGTCTACCTTTACTGAACTTTATCAATTCCAAACAACCTCTTTCATCTCTTTTCTTGACATTAATTCAATGTGGTGACATCTATCCCGATCTAGGTCCAACTGCCTCCACTTCCACTACAGCAAACATCTCTACCAGCTGCTTTAAATCAAAACACATAACCGCAATAAACGTTCAAAGTATATGCAACAACACGCAAAACTGCATGCCTGGCTATCTCATAATAAAACAGATATCATAGTCATTACTGAAACTGTGTCAAAACCAACAATAAAAGACTCAGAATTTCTCCCTTCCAACTACAGTGTAATAAAGGCAGATAAAATTAACAAAAAAGATGGTGGTATAACAATACTGTTCCCCAATACGCTAAATCTACCCCATTTAGTATTCACATCCCACAATTCTCCTATTCCCCAATACACTTAATCTACCCCATTTACTATTCACATCCCACAATTCTCCTATTCCCCAATACACTTAATCTACCCCATTTACTATTCACATCCCACAATTCTCCTATTCCCAATACACTTAATCTACCCCATTTACTATTCACATCCCACAATTCTCCTATTCCCCAATACACTTAATCCACCCCATTTACTATTCACATTCCACAATTCTCCTATTCCCCAATACACTTAATATACCCCATTTACTATTCACATCCCACAATTCTCCTATTCCCCAATACAATTAATCTACCCCATTTACTATTCACATCCCACAATTCTCCTATTCCCCAATACACTTAATCTACCCCATTTACTATTCACATCCCACAATTCTCCTATTCCCCAATACACTTTATCTACCCCATTTACTATTCACATCCCACAATTCTCGTATTCCCCAATACACTTAATCTACCCCATTTACTATTCACATCCCACAATTCTCCTATTCCCCAATACACTTAATCTACCCCATTTACTATTCACATCCCACAATTCTCCTATTCCCCAATACACTTAATCTACCCCCATTTACTATTCACATCCCACAATTCTCCTATTCCCCAATACACAATCTACCCCCATTTACTATTCACATCCCACAATTCTCCTATTCCCCAATACACTTAATCTACCCCCATTTACTATTCACATCCCACAATTCTCTAATGCTGAGTTCTTAGTCTCCTTCCAGAAAATAAATAACTATAAAAAACTTTGTATCACAGCCTTATATATTCCCCCATGCAATAACATACCAGTTCTTGAAGAAATAGTATCTCAGGCCTCCCACACCATAAAAAATCAAACTATAATACTTAGCAATGTAAACATTAACTGGTCAAACCATAGTCCAGACACCCCAGTCTCCAATATGAAACAGTTTCATTACACTCAACTAATCTCCACCCCTACCAGGTATAATAATAGAACAAATGAAGGAACCATCTTAGATTGGATCCTTATCTCTGACCCCACAATTTTTTTTTCAGGCGGCACCCTCCCCAACACATTAAATGATCACCGTCCTGCCTTTGTAAATAGCACTACTCCCCCTCTCACAAAACAAATCATCAGCTGACATGGAGATCCTCCAGAAGGGCCTAAATGAGACTGATGCATGGTGTCAAAGCCATGGTCTCAAGCTAAATGCAAAAAAATGCGTAGTAATCCCCTTTGGAAAAAAAACAGAGTACCCGCAATCTACAACATAGGAGGTAATCCCCTGAAATCTGAAGAAGAAATAAGGGATCTAGGGACCCAAGTAGATAGTCAGCTTTCTTTTGATAACCATGTTGCCAAAGTGGTTAGGAAATCCTTCTATGTGACCCATCTGATCACGAAAGGGTTCACATCAAGATCTAAGGATGTAATGGTGCCCCTCTACTCTTCCCTCATCAGACCCATTATTGAGTACAATGCATCAATTGGAATGTACCTGGCTAGACATCTCCAGCAGCTGGAGAGACCACAAAGGTACCTAACCAAGAGGATTACTGGCCTCAAACAGTTGCCCTATGCAGCACAATTGAAAAAGCTAAGACTTTTCTCTGTTGCATACCGCTTTCTCAGCGGTGATCTCTGTCTAATGTACAGAGCCATGTTCAACCCAGAATTGTTGAATATGCTCCATCTTAGCAAAACCAAATCTACTCGAGCTACACGCTCTAGGGATATAAACTTCAACACAACAATGAATAGAACATGCTGAAGGGAGAGGTTCCCTTCGCAGAGACTTCCCTTACTATGGAACAGGGTCCCGATCTACATAAGACAGAGCCCCTCACTATCACTCTTCAAGAGGAACCTTGATGAGTGGATGGGTAACAGAAAGTTCACACCAGGGATCACACCAACAGCACTACTAGATAGGGGGCCAAGGGTACTAGCTGCTAGTACAAGGGTCTAGGGAACTACTAAAGGGGTGGTGAATACCACACAACGTGGCTGGGCTAATATATGCCTTCGGGCAGATAGCCCAGTACCAACCTATGAACCTTAAACATGTCAGGAATCTATCCATCCTCAACCCAAACACATTTACCCACATCCTGAAAAACATCAGTTGGAATCACCTAAAAAATCTCCCCCAGATTAGGCCATGCACCATTTCTACAGTACTGTTCTAACAATTTTAGATTGTCTTGCACCTCCCAAAACTAACAGGATAAAAGCTAATCATGCTCTGTGGTTATCTAAACCCACAGAAAAGTTAATGTGAAGTAGAGACAAAACCTGGAAACTTGGCAAAAACAAGAACAACTCTGACTTACTAAAGTGCAAGCAACTCCATAACCAGGAAAAACAACTCTGACTTACTAAAGTGCAAGCAACTCCATAACCAGGTAAAACAACTCTGACTTAGTGAAGTGCAAGCAACTCCATAACCAGGAGAAACAACTCTGACTTACTAAAGTGCAAGCAACTCCATAGCCAGATAAAACAACTCTGACTTACTAAAGTACAAGCAACTCCATAACCAGGTAAAACAACTCTGATTTACTAAAGTGCAACAACTCCATAACCAGATAAAACAACTCTGTCTTACTAAAGTGCAAGCAACTCCATAACCAGGTAAAACAACTCTGACTTACTAAAGTGCAGGCAACTCCATAACCAGGTAAAACAACTCTGACTTACTAAAGTGCAAGCAACTCCATAACCAGGTAAAACAACTCTGACTTACTAAAGTGCAAGCAACTCCATAACCAGATAAAACAACTCTGACTTACTAAAGTGCAAGCAACTCCATAACCAGGTAAAACAACTCTGACTTACTAAAGTGCAAGCAACTCCATAACCAGATAAAACAACTCTGACTTACTAAAGTGCAAGCAACTCCATAACCAGGTAAAACAACTCTGACTTACTAAAGTGCAGGCAACTCCATAACCAGGTAAAACAACTCTGATTTACTAAAGTGCAAGCAACTCCATAACCAGATAAAACAACTCTGAGTTACTAAAGTGCAGGCAACTCCATAACCAGGTAAAACAACTCTGATTTACTAAATTGCAAGCAACTCCATAACCAGATAAAACAACTCTGACTTACTAAAGTGCAAGCAACTCCATAACCAGGTAAAACAACTCTGACTTACTAAAGTGCAAGCAACTCTCTTAAAACCTAGTTGCCTCGTGGTTTGAGCGTCTTTTCAGGCTTGTTGGCTGTTGGTGAAGCACCCTCCAAGAGGAAAAAACGCTGAGAGAAGAAGGGAGCCACTTTTGAGATTTTAAGTATTTTTTCTCTGTTTATTTGCTAAGTTTTTCTGCATAGCTGCCTAGCTTGAGCATTTTCTGGCTTGTTAAACTTGATTTCTGTATTAGTAGCTGTATTTAGAGCACAACCAAAAGCTGTTTGCTGAATTTCCTGTTTGCACTTAATTTTAAATCGTTTTTTTCTTAAAACTTGCATATTTTCTGTCCTTGACCTAGCACTCTTGTGTGGGGTCATTTACTGCACTGTTATAACTTGATATTACTTGTGAACCTCTGCTATCTCTGTAAAAACAAAAACAAAAAAAAATCTTGCTTTTTCCCACTTTTCTGAGAGTTAAAAGTTCAGTTACAGGCTTGCTGTTCCTGAACTGTTTGAAAGTTTCTGTGAGGCCATTTTGCTTGGGCTGAAGGAGGGTCTCTGTGTTTATCAGTGGGAGTGACTAACATTGAGCAGCTTCCCTGCCCCGGAGAGGTGGTTACTGACTTGAAACTGTAGTTTTATTGGCCACTAGGGGTCATTTCCATAACTCCTTCATTTGTCCTCGGAGGAGTGGTTTAGGGCAGTGACTTGTGGTTTGTTGGCCAATTTGGGTCATTTCCTGTCTTTTCCAGCCCCCTGCTATAAAGCACGCTTTAGCGATTTAGCCGATTTAGCCGATTTAGCGGAGTTGCTACTGTTGCACACTAGGGCAGCGCCGGTTAAGCAGGTTTAAACTATTCGGCTACCTAAAGTCCACTCTTCAAATTTTCCTTAAAACTACCTTCCTCGAACTATACTACTGATCTAATCAGCGTATCCTATAATTAAAAGATCATCTCTACTTGACTCCAAGTAGACTATTCTCTATCTGTTAAACGTAGCACTTGCTCCTACAGTACTTATTACCTTGATACGGCACTCTTGTCATAGATAGTACCCCAAAAGGCAACCCCCATTTCTCGGTCACCCACGTCCCGGAATCTTTTTAAAGTTTTTTGTCTATTCCTTCTAGCATGTCGAGGGATCAGTTGCTAGTGTCCTCTCCTGCTCAGCTGGTGAACCTGGGAATATTGAGGCAATGTTACAATTGCCTCATGTACACAGACAACCCTCTCCTCCTCCCACAAAACACAAATACATGCGAGAGATGCAACTACACGGCCAAACTGGAGGCTGAGCTCTCTCAACATAGGACTGGCAAGACCAGTCAGGAGGAGAAGGTTACCACACACACTATAGACCCAGTCTCACATATTACCATTACAACCTCAAATCATACACATAAACACACAAAGACATACTCGGAGGCTCTGATCAAAAATCTACCAAAACAGCAGAGGCCACCAAAGCAGACACCCAAACAACCACCACCTCAGAACACAACACCTGCAACACATAGACCTCACAGTCAGAGTGTCAAACAGTCACAGCCCTTAAGGCCAAACACAATGCCAGACACACTAGTCATTGGTGACTCCATAGTCAGACACACTGGCGTCCCGCTCACCAGACTGAGTAAGGAGAAGGTCACAGTAGGCTGCCTGTCGGGCCAGAATCCGCCACATAACGCAAGCACTCAGGTCTCTCAACAGCAGGTACAAATATGATTCAGTCATTGTCCACGCTGGTGTAAGCGACCTGAGGCGTACCTCCTTGGACTACATGAAAAGAGACATTGAGGAGCTCTCTGATTATGTAGCCCAGACAGGTATGACCCTGACCTTGAGCAGTATCCTACCTTCACCAAGAATGATGCCACAATACAGAGATAAGATGATCAGCTTTAACAATTGGCTTAAACACTGGTGTCATTCAAAGGGGATCCAGTGTCTGTCTGCCTGGGATGACATGCTGGACAAGCCACGCTGCCGCAAGGGACGGCTTGCACCTGTCACCCCTGGGATTCGGATATTGGCAAAGGCTCTTGCCACCCCATAGTGCCTTTTAGGCAAGGCTCAAATTCTAAACCTACCACCCTAGAACACAAAAAGGAAAAAACTAAGGGTAATGCTGCTCAATGCCAGAAGTCTAAATCTCAAAATGCACGCACTCGAGGCCCTTCTCAGTATGGAGAACATCGATGTCTGTGCTGTGACAGAAACCTGGTTCAAGGCTCTGAGAGCACCCCGCTATCAGGTTTTACCTCATATCATGCGTTCGGCCCCAAAATCTGGACAATACCAAGAAAGGAGGGGTATCCATATTCATCAAGGACACCCACACCTCAAGACTGGTGGCAACGCCGATGCATCGGAGACCATCCAGGTGCAATTAACCATAGGCAAGACTGCTCTGCAAATTGTAGCATGTTACAGGCCACCCTCACAAACTCAGGAACCTCACATGGCCTTCCTGAAAACACTAGAGGATAAATGTATCACCAAACACCATCATACTAGGTGACTTCAATTACCCTAATATAGACTGGGAACACTACTCAAGCCCAAACACCCTAGCCCAAAAGTTCCTGGAATTCATAAACTCAAATGCCATGGAACAACTAGTCACCATCCCCACAAGAGGAGATAACATACTTGATCTCATCATCACGAACATGGGAGCACAATGTTCAACACCGGAGGTGTACCCCTCACTGGTGAGATCAGACCACAAACTAATCTCGCTGGAGGTCCTCATCCCACCCCAACCTGAAATAAAAACCACAGTAAAGAACTTCTCAAAAACCGACTTCACACTTCTAAAGACTAGTGTGGTCTCCTTTAAGGCCCCGAGCGGAAAACAGTACTCAAGCCGCTGAATCACTTACAAATGCCTTCTACCAGCACCTGCAGGACTGCATGGATAAGGCAATCCCAAGCAAAACAAAGACTCTATGTACCAAAGGCAAGCATCCAGTCTGGTGGACCCCAGCCATAAACAAACTCTACAACAAAAGGAGGAAGCTACTACAAGATAGAGCAAAATCCTTAAAAGGTAAGACACCCTTGATCACTATAAGTAAAAAACTAAGAGCTCTCATAAAATCATCCAAAGCAAATTTCGAGAGAAAAATAGCTAAAGACTCAAAAGACAATCATAAGGCCTTCTTTAGCTATGTTAGAAACCTGGGAGGAAACTCCCAGATATGCTCAGAGCTAGTTCAAAATGATGTGAAGATTACTGATCCTACAGACATTGCCAACATACTGGCTGACAGGTTCAGTGCAAACTTCTCCCCTCCCCAAAAGGAGAGATATCTATACCAAACGATTGCAGCCCCCAAACATCTCCAGCGCCCAAGTGAGAACTGCTCTCTCCAAAGCAAAAACACAGCATCCATGGGACCTGATGGTGTCCCGGCTGTGTGCTCCATGAACTCAATGAGGAATTAAACCCACAGCTAGGACAGCTGTTTAATCAAAGTCTTACCTCTGGATACGCACCCAGGAGTGGCGCACTGCAACTGTGGTACCACTTCACAAAGGCGGTGCCTCCACCGACCCTGAAATTACCGCCCATTAGCTTGACAAGCCTTATCTGCAAAGCCATGGAGAGGATCATAATGGACCTCATAAATAAAGACATAGGAATTTGCAGACTTTGGATCCAACCCAGTTTGGCTTTGTCAAAGGCAGATCATGCCTTTTTAAACTTGGTTGACTTTTGAAACAGTCACCAAAGCCATTGATGAGGAAAGGCAGTCCATACAGCCTACCTCGATCTGGCTAAGGCCTTCGATACAATACCCCATTCGGGTATCATTGAAAAACTCATCAGCTTAAATGTCAACCCATACATCACAAGATGGGTTGCAAACTGGCTGAGTGACAGAACCCACAGGGTCAGAGCTGCTGGCGCCATGTCAGACTCAAAGCCTGTCACAAGTGGTGTCCCACAGGGCTCAGTCCTGGGCCCACTCTTGTTTGGCATCTACTTTTCGAAGTACAAGCAAACACAGGAGGGTTATGGCTGACAAAGTTTGCAGATGACTGCAAACTGGGCCATAGTAGAAAAACACATCTGACACAGATATCCTTCAGAAGGGTCTCACAGAAACGGATAACTGGTGCCAGAGCCACGGCCTAAAGTTAAATGCCAAAAATGCATAGTCATACCCTTCGGGAAAAACAAGGTTACCCTAGCTACCAAATAGGTGGCAATCCACTGAGCACAGAAGAAGTTATCAGGGACCTGGGGACCCAGGTTGATAGTAGTCTGTCATTCGACACCCATGTAGCTAAAGTAGTTAGGAAGACCTTCTACATTGCCCACCTTATCATGAAGGGATTCTCATCTAGATCAAGGGAGGTCATAGTCTCCCTTTACTCATCACTCATCAGACCAATGATTGAGTACAATGCCCCATTCGAATGTATCTGACCCGACACTTGCAGCAGCTGGAGAGGCCACAAAAGTTCCTCACCAAAGGATAAAGGGTCTCAAAAATCTGTCCTATGCTGCCCGACTGAAAGAACTCCAGCTCTATTCAGTCGCTTACGCTTGCTCAGAGGTGACCTTTGCCTAACATACAAGGCCATGTCAAACCCAGATTTGATGAATATGCTTCACCTCAAAAATCTAGATCCATCAGAGCCACAAGGGCGGGAGACTTAAACCTTGACACGGCTATTAATAGGACGTGCTGGAGGGATAGATTCATCACCCAAAGACTCCTATGCTGTGGAACAAAATCCCGGTACATGTGAGGCAGAGCACCTCGCTGGCCTTGTTCAAGAGAAATCTTGACCAATGGATGGGAGATCGCAGATATACCCCAGGGATTACCTCAGTGTCACTGCTCGACAGAGGCACAGAAAAATAATGGGTATAGTTCCCCATACTAAAGGGGTGGCCTAAGCCACAAAACGATGGGCTAGGCTTGTAAATGCCCTCGGGCAGATAGCCTAGTATGAACCTATGAACCTATGAACCTATGAACTCTATAACCAGATAAAACAACTCTGACTTACTAAAGTGCAAGCAACTCCATAACCAGGTAAAACAACTCTGACTTACTAAAGTGCAAGCAACTCCATAACCAGATAAAACAACTCTGACTTACTAAAGTGCAAGCAACTCCATAACCAGGTAAAACAACTCTGACTTACTAAAGTGCAAGCAACTCCATAACCAGATAAAACAACTCTGACTTACTAAAGTGCAAGCAACTCCATAACCAGGTAAAACAACTCTGACTTACTAAAGTGCAGGCAAGTCCATAACCAGGTAAAACAACTCTGATTTACTAAAGTGCAAGCAACTCCATAACCAGATAAAACAACTCTGACTTACTAAAGTGCAAGCAACTCCATAACCAGGTAAAACAACTCTGACTTACTAAAGTGCAAGCAACTCCATAACCAGATAAAACAACTCTGACTTACTAAAGTGCAAGCAACTCCATAACCAGGTAAAACAACTCTGATTTACTAAAGTGCAAGCAACTCCATAACCAGATAAAACAATTCTGAGTTACTAAAGTGCAAGCAACTTCATAACCAGGTAAAACAACTCTGACTTACTAAAGTGCAGGCAACTCCATAACCAGATAAAACAACTCTGACTTACTAAAGTGCAGGCAACTCCATAACCAGGTAAAACTACTCTGATTTACTAAAGTGCAAGCAACTCCATAACCAGATAAAACAACTCTGACTTACTAAAGTGCAGGCAACTCCATAACCAGGTAAAACAACTCTGACTTACTAAAGTGCAGGCAACTCCATAACCAGATAAAATAACTCTGACTTACTAAAGTGCAGGCAACTCCATAACCAGATAAAATAACTCTGACTTACTAAAGTGCAGGCAACTCCATAACCAGGTAAAACAACTCTGACTTACTAAAGTGCAAGCAACTCCATAACCAGATAAAACAACTCTGACTTACTAAAGTGCAAGCAACTCCATAACCAGGTAAGACAACTCTGACTTACTAAAGTGCAAGCAACTCCATAACCAGGTAAAACAACTCTGACTTACTAAAGTGCAAGCAACTCCATAACCAGGTAAAACAACTCTGACTTACTAAAGTCCAGGCAACTCCATAACCAGGTAAAACAACTCTGACTTACTAAAGTGCAAGCAACTCCATAACCAGATAAAACAACTCTGACTTACTAAAGTGCAAGCAACTCCATAACCAGGTAAAACAACTCTGACTTACTAAAGTGCAAGCAACTCCATAACCAGGTAAAACAACTCTGACTTACTAAAGTACAGGCAACTCCATAACCAGGTAAAACAACTCTGACTTACTAAAGTGCAAGCAACTCCATAACCAGATAAAACAACTCTGACTTATTAAAGTGCAAGCAACTCCATAACCAGATAAAACAACTCTGTCTTACTAAAGTGCAAGCAACTCCATAACCAGGTAAAACAACTCTGACTTACTAAAGTGCAGGCAACTCCATAACCAGGTAAAACAACTCTGACTTACTAAAGTGCAAGCAACTCCATAACCAGGTAAAACAACTCTGACTTACTAAAGTGCAAGCAACTCCATAACCAGATAAAACAACTCTGACTTACTAAAGTGCAAGCAACTCCATAACCAGGTAAAACAACTCTGACTTACTAAAGTGCAAGCAACTCCATAACCAGATAAAACAACTCTGACTTACTAAAGTGCAAGCAACTCCATAACCAGGTAAAACAACTCTGACTTACTAAAGTGCAAGCAACTCCATAACCAGATAAAACAACTCTGACTTACTAAAGTGCAAGCAACTCCATAACCAGGTAAAACAACTCTGACTTACTAAAGTGCAAGCAACTCCATAACCAGATAAAACAACTCTGACTTACTAAAGTGCAAGCAACTCCATAACCAGGTAAAACAACTCTGACTTACTAAAGTGCAGGCAAGTCCATAACCAGGTAAAACAACTCTGATTTACTAAAGTGCAAGCAACTCCATAACCAGATAAAACAACTCTGACTTACTAAAGTGCAAGCAACTCCATAACCAGGTAAAACAACTCTGACTTACTAAAGTGCAAGCAACTCCATAACCAGATAAAACAACTCTGACTTACTAAAGTGCAAGCAACTCCATAACCAGGTAAAACAACTCTGATTTACTAAAGTGCAAGCAACTCCATAACCAGATAAAACAACTCTGAGTTACTAAAGTGCAGGCAACTCCATAACCAGGTAAAACAACTCTGACTTACTAAAGTGCAGGCAACTCCATAACCAGATAAAACAACTCTGACTTACTAAAGTGCAGGCAACTCCATAACCAGGTAAAACTACTCTGATTTACTAAAGTGCAAGCAACTCCATAACCAGATAAAACAACTCTGACTTACTAAAGTGCAGGCAACTCCATAACCAGGTAAAACAACTCTGACTTACTAAAGTGCAGGCAACTCCATAACCAGATAAAATAACTCTGACTTACTAAAGTGCAGGCAACTCCATAACCAGGTAAAACAACTCTGACTTACTAAAGTGCAAGCAACTCCATAACCAGATAAAACAACTCTGACTTACTAAAGTGCAAGCAACTCCATAACCAGGTAAGACAACTCTGACTTACTAAAGTGCAAGCAACTCCATAACCAGGTAAAACAACTCTGACTTACTAAAGTGCAAGCAACTCCATAACCAGGTAAAACAACTCTGACTTACTAAAGTCCAGGCAACTCCATAACCAGGTAAAACAACTCTGACTTACTAAAGTGCAAGCAACTCCATAACCAGATAAAACAACTCTGACTTATTAAAGTGCAAGCAACTCCATAACCAGATAAAACAACTCTGACTTACTAAAGTGCAGGCAACTCCATAACCAGGTAAAACAACTCTGATTTACTAAAGTGCAAGCAACTCCATAACCAGATGAAACAACTCTGACTTACTAAAGTGCAAGCAACTCCATAACCAGGTAAAACAACTCTGACTTACTAAAGTGCAAGCAACTCCATAACCAGATAAAACAACTCTGACTTACTAAAGTGCAAGCAACTCCATAACCAGGTAAAACAACTCTGACTTACTAAAGTGCAGGCAACTCCATAACCAGGTAAAACAACTCTGATTTACTAAAGTGCAAGCAACTCCATAACCAGATAAAACAACTCTGACTTACTAAAGTGCAAGCAACTCCATAACCAGGTAAAACAACTCTGACTTACTAAAGTGCAAGCAACTCCATAACCAGGTAAAACAACTCTGACTTACTAAAGTGCAGGCAACTCCATAACCAGGTAAAAAATTGATATCCAAAGACAAGAAAGATTACTACATAGAGATAAAAAAACACAAGCATAACCTCAAACAATGTTGGTCCTCCATTGATTCTCTCCTAAACCTAGGCACTAAAAACAACTCCTGCCCTCACCCCAACAAAACTCCAGAACAAACTGTAAGCTTATTTAACTCCTACTTCATAGACACAATAGCTAATATCATGGCTACATTCTCTGAACTTCTCCCTACATCTTTCTCTTATCAAACACAGTCCCAACCCCCTCATCCTACCACAGACATTCAAGATCAGTCCACCCTTCCTACTCACAACCCCAGTCTCCCTCAACCACCCACATAAACACAGCCATAGACCATTCCAAGCCCAAAGTCACACAATACTGTCCCTACCTCAACTATAGAAAAAATACTTCTAAAACTAAAACCTAGCTCTAACACAGCGGACAACCTACCCACCAAGTACCTAAAAATAGTCACAGAAGCTATTGCTTACCCCATTAGCATACTCATTAATAGATCCATCCAAGAATCATATGTTCCTAACCTTTGGAAAAAATCTTACATTCCACCTCTCCATAAAGGGGGTACCTCCACCAGTATTTCCAACTTCCGCTATTTTATCCTCCATATTTAAACTCCTCAAAAAATGTGTCCACGTGCAACTACTACACTTCCTTCTCAACAATGAAATCCTGTCACAGACACAACATGGTTTCAGACCAGGGGACAGTACTCCTACTGCCTTATTATCCTTCATGGACCTAAAAAATAGAGCATGTGACTCTGGGAATATTGTCTCTGCTCTATTCCTGGACCTAGCTAAAGCCTTTGATACTATCACTCATTCACTCACTCACTCACTCACTCACTCACTCACTCATGCACGCACTCTCACTCACGCACTCACTAATGCACTCACTAATGCACTCACTCACCCACTCACTCACCCATGCACTGACTCACTCATGCACTCACTCAAGCACTGACTCACTCACTCACTCACTCGCTATTCCTGGACCTATCTAAAGCCTTTGATACTATCCCTCACTCACTCACTCACTCACTCACTCACTCACCCACTCACTCACCCACTCACTCACTCACTCACTATTCCTGGACCTATCTAAAGCCTTTGATACTACCATTCACTCACTCACTCACTCACTCACTCACTCACTCACTCACTCACTCACACACTCACACACTCACTATTCCTGGACCTAGCTAAAGCCTTTGATACTATCACTCACTCACTCACTCACTCACTCACTCACTCACGCACGCACTCTCACTCACGCACTCACTAATGCACTCACTCACTCACTCACCCACTCACTCACTCACTCACCCATGCACTGACTCACTCATGAACTCACTCACGCACTGACTCACTCACTCACTCGCTATTCCTGGACCTATCTAAAGCCTTTGATACTATCCCTCACTCACGCACTCACTCACTCACTCACTCACTCACTCACTCACTCACTCACTCACTCACACACTCACTATTCCTGGACCTATCTAAAGCCTTTGATACTATCACTCACTCACTCACTCACTCACTCACTCACTCACTCACTCACTCACTCACTCACTCACTCACTCACTCACTATTCCTGGACCTATCTAAAGCCTTTCATACTATCACTCACTCACTCACTCACTCACTCACTCACTCACTCACTCACTCACTATTCCTGGACCTATCTAAAGCCGTTGATACTATCACGCACTCACTCACTCACTCACTCACTCACTCACTCACTCACTCCTTTCCTAGCTCTCTAACAGTGGACTATTTACCCCGTCACTCAACTGGTTCAAAAGTTACCTATCTGGCAGAGAGTGTGCTGTAAAATGAAAACACTTTATAGCCCTATTTATACACAACCCCACCAGTTTACCACAGGGCTCTACACTAGGACCCCTGCTCTTTAATATTTTAATTAATAATCTTCACTCATCATTTCATCAAGATCTCTTGTACAATATGCAGACAACTCCACTAGTATCTGCTCTGCTTAAAATCCAATACAGCTACAACAGATCCCTCAATCTGCATTTTTGCCATACAGACATAGCTCCACAACAACCATTTCTTGCTAAAGTCTAACAAAACTAAGTTCATAATATTCAATCCAACGAAATATACTCCAAAAAATAATTCTCTATTCAATAGACTCTCCCTGAGCCTTTCAAAAATTGAACTAGTTACCCACACCAAATTGCTGGGTGTCATAATTGACAACTTAAAATTTGACCTACACATTCAAAATAGCATCAGCAAGACCCACAAAAAGCTAGAACTTTTTTACAGACACAAACATTTTCTTTCTCTCCCTGCAAAACAGGTTCTCACCTCCACCTCTCTAGTTCCTTCTCTTACATATATACATGCATACAACTGTTTCAGGCACAGGCATTAAAGCCCTTCTAGCTTGCCAATATGCCAAAACACTTGTTCCCATAATAAATGTCCAGACTGTTCTTAAAAATATCTAAACTAGTACTTGCTTTAATGTAATTTGATAGTCTGTTCCAAGCATCAGCTACTTTGTCAGAGAAACAGTTAGTACACGTCTCATTCCTATAGAATCTTCTACATATGTTATCTGACGATTCTCTAATACTTTTTGATAACCCCAAACATTCCCAGAGGTAGTTGTCCCTAAATGTCCTATATACTTAAATAAAATTTCCTTGTAAATATCTGTAAGAGACATTGTACAAGTTCAGATATTTTAGTCTTTCATAATAACTCAGATTTTCACATCCATGGATGCCCTTAGTATAGTTCCGCTGTACTCTTTCCAGTTTACTCATGCTTGTTTTCCTACAGGGTTTCCATATAACAATATTCCATACTCAAGTTTGGGCCTAATGTAACTAACAAACAATGACTTCATTATGTTTGATTTCCTAGACTTTATAAAACTTTTTATACAACCTATAGTTCTATAACTATCATTAGCCAATTGGTTGATATGATTAGAAAAACTCAAAGCTGAATCTACCCATATACCCAGGTCCTTAAATGAGTCTACAATTTCAATCACTGTGTGCTGTATTAAATATTCACATTTCAGTTAGTGTCTCCCAAATCTCATATGCTTAGCTTTTTATGTATTTATCAACATATTATTCTCCTGTGCCCAAATGGTCAATTTAGTCAAATTATTTTGCAGACATGCCTTATCTGTAACACTTGTAATCAGTTTACCCAATTTCAGGTCGTCAGCATATAGACTGTAGAACACCTCAGATGAAAAAGTAAGGTCTGAAAGATACAACCTAAACAAGTAAGGGCCAAGTACAGAGCCCTGTGGGACACCTTGATTGTAACCAAGGATTTCACCCGTCCAGTTGGTGTGTGATACTTGCCATTTCCTATTTGTCAGCCATGCAGCTATCCATCTTATCAACAGTACATCAATACCTAGTTGTACTAATTTATTGATCAGTGTTTTGTGAATGACCCTGTCAAATACTGAAGTTAAATCTATATAAATCACATCACAGCACAATTTTTCATTTATAGCTGTTATTATATTGTTATAGAACATCATGTTACAGGTGGTAATAGATCTATTTTCAACATATGCATGCTGATATATGGTTTCAAGTCCCAACCTATCCAGTTCTGACAATAGCTTATCCAGTATTACCTTCTCCATTATTTTTCCACAACATGAAAGTAGACGTAAGGGTCTATATGATTCTGGGTTTGTCCTACTCCCCCTTCCCTTAAAGACAGGTTTAATAAGTGCATGTCTCCAATCTTGAGGAATCTCCCCATATTTATATGACCTAGTGAATAACAGATGTAATGCAAGTGTAAGTTCTTGTTTAAGTGTTCTCAGGTCATTGTTACTTATTCCATCTCCTCCCTGCGCTTTGTTTGGATCCAGTTTGCACAGTTCTTTTTCAATATAATCTAATTTGATTCCAGTATATGGGGTTACCTGGATGTCACTAGGACAACTTACCACCCCTTTTGTGGAGCCAAAACGTTTTGCATAAGATTTTGTAAATATAGTTGGGACTTGAAACCATATATCAGCATGCATATGTTGAAAATAGATCTATTACCACCTGTAACATGATGACCGCGGTGGTGCTGCTGCCTTAGCATTGTCACCTCACAGTTAGACGTTGCCCATTCAATTCTCAGTTAGAGCATCTTCTGTGTGGCGACATGCGTGAGTGGGCGTTCCTTCATTGAAGGTTGTGCATTAGGCCTGGCAAGCCAGCACGTAAAAATCTACTGCCAATCATTAGCGGACCGGAGTTCCGCTGTGGCGACCCCTAACTGGGAAAAGCCGAAAGAGACAACAACTACCACCTGTAACATGATGTTCTATAACAATATAATAACAGCTATGAATGAAAATTTATAATTTGTTGTGTCTGAGAATAAATTTTTAAATCTGCACACAGTTTATCAATTTGTGTGTCTTTGCATCTTCCAAATCTTATGTATCTATAAAAAAGTTTCCTATTATGCTCAATATCTTTATATAAATTTTATTCAAATTTTTCTTGATCTTCTCTAACACTATGCTTAATTGGTTTGTCCAGCTCATTTATTTCAGTTTTCAAAGTTGTTGTTCGACCTCTCTTCCATTTCTTATATTTTTTGTCTCTCACCTTAATCAGGTATCTTAACCCAGCCACTGGGGATGCACAAGCCAGTGCATTTCTTTGTGCCAGTCCCAAGCCCAGATAAATGGGGAGGGTTGTGTCAGGAAGGGCATTGGGCATAAAATTTTGCCAAATCATACATGCAGACAACAGTACAGAAATACATACCAGATCGAGGCCTGGGTTAACAACGACCGCCACCAGTACTGTTGGCCATCAGGGTGCTGACGGAAATTGGTTACTACTGGCCGAAGGAGGAGAAGAGGGGGAAAGGCATGCCTGAAGGCAGGTAAAGGCTAGGACTGTGATAGTGAGGGTCGGAACTTTGAATGTTGGCAGTATGACTGGTATAGGGAGAGAGCTAGCTGATATAATGGACAGAAGGAAGGTTGGTATATTGTGTGTACAAGAGACCAGATGGAAGGGGAGCAAGTGTATCGGAGGCGGGTTCAAATTGTTTTATCATAGTGTGAATGGGAGGAGAAATGGCATAGACATTATTCTGAAGGAACAGTATGCTAAGAGTGTTTTGGAGGTGAAAAGAGTGTCAGATAGAGTGATGTTTATGAAGCTGGAAATTGATGGTGTAATGATGAATGTTGTTAGTGCATATGCTCCACAAGTTGGGTGTGCAATGGATGAGAAAGAAAAAGTTTGGAGTGAGTTTGATGAAGTGTTGATGACTGTACCCAAGGGTGAGAGACTGGTGATTGGAGCAGATTTCAATGGGCATGTTGGTGAAGGGAACAGAGGGGATGAGGAAGTGATGGGTAGGTATGGTGTTAAGCAAAGGAATGCAGAAGGTCAGATGGTAGTGGATTTTGTGAAAAGGATGGACATGGCTTTGATGAATATGTATTTTAACAAGAGGGAGGGGCATAGGATGACAGACAAGAGTGGAGGAAGATGCACACAGGTGGATTATATCTTATGTAGAAGGGCCAGTCTGAATGAGATTGGAGACTGTAAAGTGGTGGCAGGGGAAAGTGTAGTTAGGCAGCATAGGATGGTGGTTTGTAGGATGACATTGGTGATCAAGAAGAGGAGGATGAGTGTGAGGGCAGCACCAAGGATCAAATGGTGGAAATTGAAAAAGAGTAATTGTGAGGTGATGTTCAGGGAAGAGTTAAGACAGGCACTGGGTGGCAGTGAAGAGTTACCAAATAGCTGGGTAACTACAGCAGAGCTAGTAAGAGAGATGGCTAGAAAGGTGCTTGGTGTGACATCTGGAAAGAGGAAGGAGGACAAGGAGACCTGGTGGTGGAATGAAGAAGTACAGGAGAGTATACAGAGAAAGAGGTTGGTGAAGAAGTGGGACTGTCAAAGAGATGAAGAAAGTAGATAAGAGTATAAGGAGATGAGGTGCATGGCAAAGAGAGAGGTGGCGAAGGCTAAGGATAAGGCATATGAAGAGTTGTATAAAAGGTTGGACACTAAGGAGGGAGAAAAGGACCTGTACCAATTGGCTAGACAGAGGGACCGAGCTAGTAAAAATGTGCAGCAGGTAAGGGTGATAAAGGATAATGAGGGAAACATACTCACTAGTGAGGAGAGTGTGTTGAGCAGATGGAAAGAGTACTTTGAGGGGCTGACGAATGAAGAGAATGAGAGGGAGAGAAGGTTGGATGATGTGCAGATAGTGAATCATGAAGTGCAGTGGATTAGCAAGGAGGAAGTAAGGATAGCTATGAAGAGGATGAAGAACAGAAAGGCTGTTGGTCCAGATGACATACCTGTGTAAGCATGGAGGTGTTTAGGTGAAATGGCAGTGGAGTTTTTAACTAGATTGTTTAATGAAATCTTGAAAAGTAAGAGAATGCCAGAGGAATGGAGAAAAAGTGTTTTTGGTACTGATTTTTAAGAATAAGGGTGATGTGCAGAGCTGTAGTAACTACAGAGGGATTAAACCGATCAGTCAAAGCATGAAGTTATGGGAAAGAGTAGTGGAAGCTAGGTTAAGAAGGGAGGTGATGATTAGTGATCAGCAGTATGGTTTCATGCCAGGAAAGAGCACTACAGATGCGATGTTTGCTCTGAGAGTGTTGACGGAGAAGTACAGAGAAGGTCAGAAGAAGTTGCATTGTGTTTTTGTAGACTTGGAGAAAGCATATGACAAAGTGCCTAGAGAGGAGTTGTGGTATTGCATGAGGAAGCCGGGAGTGTCAGAGAAGTATGTAAGAGTGGTACAGGATATGTACGAGGGTAGTGTGACAGCGGTGAGGTCTGCAGTGGGAGTGACGGATGCATTTAAGGTGGAGGTGGGATTACATCAAGGATCAGCTCTGAGCCCTTTCTTATTTGCAATGTTGATGGACAGGTTGTCAGACGAGATCAGACAGGAGTCCCCGTGGACTATGATGTTTGCAGATGACATTGTGATCTGTAGTGAGAGTATGGAACAGGTGGAGGAGACCCTGGAGAGGTGGAAATAAGCTCTAGAGAGAAGAGGAATGAAGATCAGCAGGACTAAGACAGAATATATGTGTGTGAATGAGAGGGTGGATATTGGAATGGTGAGGATGCAGGGAGCAGAGGTGACGAAGGTGGATGAGTTTAAGTACTTGGGATCAACAGTTCAGAGTAATGGTGAGTATGGAGGAGAGGTGAAGAAGAGAGTACAGGCAGGATGGAGTGGGTGGAGAAGATTGTCAGGTGTGATTTGTGACAGACGAGTACCAGTAAGAGTGAAAAGGAAGGTCTACAAGAGGGTAGTGAGACCAGCTATGTTATATGGGTTGGAGACAGTGGCACTGACAAAAAGGCAGGAGTCAGAGCTTGACATGGCAGAGTTGAAGATGTTAAGATTTGCACTGGGTGTGATGAGGATGGACAGGATTAGGAATAAGTATATTAGAGGGTCAGCCCAGGTTGGAAGGTCTGGAGACAAATCCAGAGAGGCAAGATTACATTGGTTTGGACAAGTGCTGAGGAGGGATGCAGAGTATATTGGGAAAAAGATGCTAAGAATGAAGCTGCCAGGTAACAGGAAAAGAGGGAGGCCTAAGATAAGGTTTATGGATGTGGTGAGAGAGGACATGCAGGTGGTTGGTGTGACAGAGCAAGATACAGAGGACAGGAAGAAATGGAAACAGATGATCTGCTGTAGTGGCCCCTAACGGGAACAGCCAAAAGAGAAGAAGAAGATTAAAACCGGAAAATATATAAAAAGAATAAATGAAAAAGAGTTAGAATCAAAAGAAAGAAACAAAATTATAGCATTATGGCAACAACTTATTGGTATGAAAGATTTTTTTATGTTAACTGGACAATTTGGTGGATTCAATTTAAAAAGAAATATCTGCTGTGGCGACCCCTAATGGGAGCAGCCGAAAGAAGAAGAAGAAGAAGACCTTAATCAGGTATCTTGTTCTTATGGAAATATAGCCCCCGATGTTGTGTGCCTAGATCATGATGTTAAACATTTTTTTTTACTTTTTGCACTCAAACAATTTCTCTTTCAAAACTTTCCACATTCCATCTGCAGTTCTTCCACCGAACACCTTACTCCAGTTAATTTTATATAGTAACTGTTTTGCTTCCCTATAATCTGTAATTAACCTTCTGTGCATTGGCTTAGATTTCAGTTTGGAAGAATTATCTAGCAATAAATTAACCTTTATGACTCCATGATCACTGCACATCAATTGTGGTAAAACTTGACTTGAAGTTACAGTAATTTCTTTGGGAACACAAACAATATCTAGTATATTCCATCCCCTGGTAGTTTTTTACAATCTGAAGCATTTGTTGTTCCTGAATATACTCTGTGAATAATGTCTTTACTAACGTTGTGGAATCACTATTATTCCAGACTGTTTCTGGTAAATTTAAGTCCCCAGCTAATATTATTCTTCCCTCCTGTGTTTCATGTAAGAAATGTATGAATTCCTCTAGGTCATCTGCACTTGACTTTTGTGGTCTGTACACTCCAACAATTGTTATATTTTCCAGGGTTTTCTTTATTGTCACAGTTACAAAGTCTATAGTATTGGTGTTGTCACTGAACATGTAATAATCACAAGTCTCATAGCTATCTTTAATCCCTATCATAACACCTCCACCTGATTTTTTGTTAGAATATCTGTTACAGTACATTTATACCCTGACAGAACTGACTTCCAGTCATTGTTCTTTAACCATGTTTCACAAACTATAGCATCAGCCTTGTGGGAACATAGCAACTTTTCTAATAAAAAACATTATTATTAATGCTCCTAGCATTAACAACCATCAGAGATGCATTAAATGTTGCTATCTGTGAACCGTTACATTTTTGACCTGGCAAAAATCCTGGCTAGTGTTTGTCAAATATTGCAAAATATCTGCTGCAAAAATTTTCTTCCCTTATCTAGACAAATGCATACCATCCTGTCTGAACATGTGTGCCCAAAAGAAAGCTTGGATGCAGTGCACATTTCCATTTTTTAAAACAGGACATTTTTTCCATGTAGGTGTTTATCCAAAAAATCTTTTCTTTCACAGTGACCTGACTATCATTTTTATAGGTGATTTGTGAAAAATATGCCCTAACACAAGTACAAGCTAGGACTTCTAAGTGCATCTAGGAGGGCTGCCAGTTCAGAGAATCTTTGTTGGTGACATCATTTGTACCAACATGAATAAAAAGAGATCCATACTTCCTTACATTAAGGTGTTCCAAGGCTTGTTTCACATCTTCTAATTTTGCTCCTGGCAAGCATAACACTACTCAATGTTCATTATCAGCTCTGCAAATATAAGTATCAGTTCCTCTAATAACTGAATCTCCAATTACAAAAATATCTTTGCTGACCATCTCTGAAGAATCTTCAGCTTCTAATACAGTCATTTCTGCTCTATCAATTGTTACGAAGGATAGATCTTCATCACCATTAGTCTTACTAATCCCACTGTTTTCACTGTGTATTAAATTCTCATCCAGCTGGTATTGTAATTCCTTTTCACCTGCCCTTGCCTCTTTTTTCTACCTTCTCCATTGGAAAAATGATGCCTTTTTCTGCAGACTGAGGGTTTTCTGATAGACAGATATCACCATCCCCTGTCACTAGTGTTACATAACAACACAGTGCTCTTTTTACTTTGTATTCTCTTTCCTTTACAGTCATTAGTCAGTTTCTTTTTCTTCCTTGTTATTTGTTGTGAACTTCTTCCTTTCTTTTTTTTTTGTTTCCTTCTAAACAAACTGGATCCTCAGATTGCTGAATACTTGCATCCAGAATTCTAGAGTTGTCAGGGGCATTGTCTTGCAGACAACAGATGCATCATTTCCTAAATCTGTTCTATTTATTCTTTGCCTACCATTATTCAGTTCATCAGTCCAGTCATTAATATATGAAACAACAGTTCTCCAAGACCTGCAGATTGCACATGTGCCATCATCATCAAGTCGAGATATGCTTCTAACAATGGTAAGCAAATCTTCCAACTTTGACACGAGGAACAAAGATCACCAGTGTTATCAGCTGTCACCTTTAAATATGCATGGCATTTATTACACTGTACCAGATACTTCTGCATTAGCAAATCGTTAATTGCATACTCATTTAAGGAATCCATATTTAGCTTTAATTGAATAAAATATTGCAAAGGAAAAAAAATTGCACAAAGTCAGTAGCAAAGAATTCAAAGGAACTTAATCAACTTCTATGACAAAAATTATACCAACAATATCTAGCTAAATAATAAAATACAATAAAGTTGTTCTGACCATGCAAGTTCTACCAGCTAGACAAAAGTTGTCATTTCTTTATGTCAGTAGCTCACTATAGCTGGCAGTTGCACCTCCTTTTAGCAGTAAAAATAAATAAAACTTCTCTTACCAGTCAACTCCACAACAAATCACAAACCAAGACAGGATTGTTTTGATATGCTCAGAATTTTCCTCTCTGCAGTCTGTGTAAATTTATAGCTGTCTAGGTCCCTTCTGGTGGCTAGAACTTACATGTCCAAAGCGTATCCCTTTCTCACAGCCAAAAGTGAAATTAAAGGTAAAACAACAAAATATGAATCAAAGTAAAGCTTGTTAATAAGCAGTCTCTTCCTACCTACAAACAGTTAAAAATAGTGATAACAAATGCAATATAAATTCAAATAAAACTGCTCTTACCAGTCAACTCCACAACAAATCACAAACCAAGACAGGATTGTTTTGATATGCTCTCTTGTCTATGGTGCCCCATTGCTAGCAAACCTCTAATCCTCACTCAAAACAAAACTAGAAATATGCTATAACAAAAGTGCCAAATTTGCAACAAATTCCCGCCATTCCACCCATCACTGCACACCCTTAAAAAACTAAACTGGCTCAAATTCCCCCACTACCTCACTTACCTTCAACTAACCACCACACATAAATTAATTACAAAACCCCAGGCATGCCCTGCCCTAAATTCCTTATTTTCCCACCACAATCTCAATAGGTCTCTCTGTTCTGCAAACCAGCACCTCCTCCAAATCCAGAAACCTAAACTACCTGCTGGCCAACAACTACTGTACTCATGGGTAGTAGCTAAAACTTGCCTCCCTCAAACCATTCACTCCTCCCAAAGCACTCCTTTCAAAATAGCTCTGCATAACCACCTCCATTCGAGCTGGATCTGTAATTGAAGTAAGCCCCCCCCTTCCATAATCTAGTTCTTCTTCCCACTCCATCCCACTCTACTGCTGACTCCACACTCTCACTCTATTGCACTGCACTACCTCTTCCTACTCTCTACACTGTCCTCCTCCACCAATTTCTCATCTTCTATCACCCTTCCTCCCTTACTCTAATCTCTAACAATTCCTCACAGTATGCCCTCCATATTGCCCACTGCTGTTCTTGTTTTACTCTACTCCTGCTCTAAATAACTATCAGCATCTCTTAATATATTAAACTTGAACCTCTGCCATAGCATGCTTGCAACTGCATTCAATATATAGCTTATCCTCTCGGCTATGCTATTTATTTTTGAACTACTTTGAATAGTTTGTACTGTGTTATTATAAATTCTATCATGCTGCTATGTAAAAAGTTTTAGCTTTTCATTGTATAGTCTATCATGTCCCTTTGTGGAGCTTTTCTCCCTGGGCCTACACTGAAAATGGGTTCCTCTTGGCCCAGTGGACTATCATGGTAAACAAATGCCAATAAATAAATAAATAAATCTTTATTCTGTTTATTGTGCGTGCCCCAAACTTAACATATTGGCTTCTATGTTTATTCTGTTTATTGTGTGTGCCCCCAAGGTAATGGCTACTATGTTTATTCTGTTTATTGTGCATGGCCCCAAGCTAACATATCAACTGCCATCTTTATTCTGTTTCCTGTGCATGACCCCAGCCAAACATATTGGCTTCTATCTTTATTCTATTTATTGTGCATGCCCTAAACCTAACATATTGGCTGCTATCTTTATTCTGTTTATTGTACATATCCAGAACCTAATTTGTCAGCTGTCATACTTTATTCTTAAAACTTTATTCTGTTTATTGTTAAAATAAATACTTCCTTACTTCATTGTGCCCCCAAAACCTTTACATTTTCTCCTGTTTAGCTGAAGACCAACCTTTTTTAATAAATCTTGCAATATAAACCTCACAAATGTAATAATTTTATAATTTTTAAAGCACAAATACTATCATCTATGAAATTATATGTAAGAACTCTACAACTCTCCTGTACCCCCGTATCCAATTTAACATCAATCTTTTCAAACTTTTTACTACAGTGCTCATTACTAGCTCAAATAGTATAGGGTCGAAGGAACATCACTGCTTTATTCTAGTCTTCATTTTAACATTATCCATCCAAAAACATTAAAGCATGGAATAACAAAAGTCCATTGACAAGCTTCAATAAAATCCCGAAACATTTCCACAAACCATGATCATATAATACTTTTATATAACTGTAAGAAATTATCAGCTGCTTTACTTACATCTCCTACAGTAACTCTACTTTTTCTGCCAACTTTAAATATAAATATTTACTTCCTAAACAGGAATACATTTGTATATTCCTATTTTAGTAACTCCAACAGGTTCTGCTTTGCTAATTACATTATAACCCTGCCTACTCTCAACTGCAAAATTTTAATTAAAATTCATAATCTGTGTTTGCTGATGATGAGGGCCTTCACTTCCTTCAACTCCTTCTTTCTTTCTTTACTTTTTGCAAATACAGTGAAGTAATATATATCATTGCAACAATCTATTTAGTCTAATCTTAATTCTCACTACATTTTTAGCACCTCTGGCAATATTTCCATTTGTTCCTCATTCATATTGCTATAAAATCCATAATAATACCATCCCATTTATCCTAACCTTCCTCAGTTACCTGCAGGTTCTCTAAGATTCTATAAGCTTGATGTCATAGCTTCCCTTATGGGTTTTCTCCTCTTTCCCTATATATAATTATGCCAACCTCCATAAAGATATTATAGAGAAGCTCAGTCAGCTCAGCGTTAACAGTAAACATTTCAGTGAGTAAATAATTGGTTGGAGGCGAGACCTCAGAGACCACAGACTACTCAGAAACTGCTTCTGCTTCCCGAGGTGTTCAGTAGAGTCTCTAGGGCCTGCTGTTGTCAGGACTATCATTTGATCTATTTGTGTTATTGATATATTTTAATGACAGCAAGCTAGCAAAGTAATGACTTTCACTGAGGATGTAAAACTATTTCAAGATTGCTTAAACAAAATCAGTACTTGGAACAATAACAAATGGCATGTCAATGTACAGTCAGATTTTAGTGACAAAAATATGATGCATGTTTGAACTGCGATATGAAGGCAAAGATGGTGATGAATCTGAATAGGACTGCCATGATGTGTTGTGTCCAGTTTGTAAAGAACCAAAAAGGTATTGTGACTGAATGCTGTTGAAGTTAGCCCTAGTTTGGAGGCCATACAAACTGAGTTGATAAACCTGACTGCTGTGTTCAATGCTAGGATAAAGTGACTGTGAATGGCTATCCTTGATGGACTGTGAATGGCTATGCCTGATGGACTGTTAATGGTTATGTCTGATGGTTTGGGAATGGCTATCCTTGATGGACTGTAAATGGCTATGCCTGATCAGGTAGAGTACTTACTTAACCAGTTGGCAACAACAGAATTTGCCAGACTACAAATATGCATTATTTGAGATAAGTTAGAGGAAACTGAAACAAATGCAGCACCAGTTAATAGAAATGGATGATAAAGCAAGAAAGCAGGGTCTAAGGATATATGGAAACTTGGAAGGAACAAAAATGTAAAATTGCTGGGCTGTGTGAACAGCAATAAGACACATTGGACTTATACTGGGAGAGGTTCCATGAATATTGCAGGGATGAGACCTTTGCCATTGCCACAGACCAAGGCTAATTTTGGAAATCCAAGCATGGCTTAGGAAGCATGGCTAGTCTTAAAAAGCCCCTAGTAATCACCTATGAATCTATGAAGGCCAGTTTTTAAAACACTTCATTAAATTATTACTTAAGATATAGAATAAAAGACATAGTATAGAGTGATGAAATCCACAATAAAAGCAAAGTAGTATTCCTGGAACTAAATTCATCATTATGTCTCAGTGAGTACCCACATTCATGTGGTAGACACTGTTTTCACAAAATCTCATCAAGATGACACTGCTATATAGTGTATTTGTATATCATGGAAAGAATTAAGTTAATCAATAAAAAGACAGCTTGGGTGTACAAATCCCAGGATAAAACAACTGCCCAAACCTGGTGTGTACACTAGTGCCAGGACTGGAAAAAGCAGCAGTGTAGAATCCTAAGGGAAATGAATCATTCCTACAATTGGGTTAGGCCAGGCTCAGGGGAGTTTGGCCCTCCTGTCATAGAAGAAAGTATTAGTCCACAAAAAAAACACAAAAACTGGCAGATCAAAATAAGAGCCATAAAGATGACAAAGGGGACTACTGAGAATAAAGAAGACATTAGGTATTGTTACTATTAAGGAAGAAGCCCATCATTTCTGGTTAGAAGGTATTCAGAAAGATTATGAGAGAAATTGGAGTAAATAAAACAGATGTGAGAAAATCACAAAATAGTAGTCCCGGAAAAAAAAAGACAAAAGTAGCATTAATCACTGAAATTGTTACATCCAGTGAGTACAGTGTCTTACATTCGGAGAGACACAAATTCACAAAATAGTGGGATTTGCAGGCAGAAATGACAGCAATGTGGAAGAAAGATACCCTCACAGTTCCAATCATAGGAGGGGTAACAGGTGTAATAGAAAATGTGCAGTTGTACTTAGACATGCTACCAACACATATAGCACCTTATAAATTACAGGAGTCAGTGAGCTGTTGGTCTTTAAGTAGTAAAGGTTTATTTTTATCAAGAAGATCCCTTTAAGTTCTAAATACCTTCATATGTATATGTCACAGTTTATGTTAAATGCTTTGCATAGCGGTTTAAGTGTAAATGAAGCCAAGGGGGTCAAATTATAGTAGTATTTCATTTTTTCTGTGTAGTATTGTGAATATTAACTATATGAGTAGGCATAAGGACATGAAAATTAAATAAATATTTTTATATACTGAATTAAACCTTATTAGAAGGAAAAATACATTTGCAATTGTCCTATTTTATATATGTCATTTAAATGAAAGACTGGAGTATGTCCTAACAGACTGAACTTAAATTTTAAGTATCATGATAAATATGCTGTATAATGTATACTGAGTGTTTATCATTAAAACACTATATTGATATGTAGGATATAGTTTTTTGAGACGTGGATATCTGTATGACCAGATAAATACCATGGAGCAAACAAGATAAATTTATTTTGCCTACACTTATTTTTTAAGCATTGGGCATGATATACTGTTTTTTTTCCACAAGCAGTGCATGTTTTCTTTCAAAGCTACATTTAGCACTTAACATGTTGTTATAGAATTAGATCTCACATTGGCTCACTTTAAAATGAACTTGAAAGATTGTTTTATGTTATTTAGTACTGGGAAAGCAAATGAGCAAATTTTAGAAATGTGTACTTGAATAATATTAATATTTGCTCCTGTCTGCACTTGTTTAAGTTAAGTAAATGATACTGAATGTTACATCTTCCTGAAGAATATTTATTTATTTATTTAACATTTGTTAACCTGGAAAGTCCGACTTGGTATGAGCCAATTTTCAGCGGAGGCCCAGGAGAAACACTCCATACACATGTCTTTGCAATATGGGAGGAAACCCGACTAGTCCTAAACACAGATGCAAGTAGGACCCTTGCACGGCCATATGTGCCAAAATTCAAAGAAAACAAAGCCAGCAAGTGTGGAAGGTGCAAAATCCAATGGTTTATTCAAACCCAAGGGAATAATCCCCTGAATAACACATCAATAATGAATCCAAACCGGTTTCGGCTTCACAGAGCCTTCTTCAGTGGATAGCAAACAATCAAAGTGCTCACAACCCAGTATATATATATACATATATAACTAAGTGAATGACATAAGAACCAATCATATAAACAGATATTTTGTAATTAAAATTGGTCATTAAGACCAGGTGGAAATAAAGCTCCAAGTTTGACTATCCATTTCCTTTCTTTAAAATTAAGCATTTCATACCAACTTTTTTTGTCTCTACAAACACCTTTAATATGATCAATAATAACTAACTTAAAAGAAGCTGTTGTATGTTTCAAACTATGTTTATATAAAGCATTATTGAGGCATTTGTTTTTGATATCGCTAAGATGTTCACAGATTCTAAGGCGAAAGATCTGGAAGTCTGCCCCACATAAAAAGCAGAACAAGTGCAGGTCACCAAATAGACGACCCACTCCGTACTGCAATTCGCCCAAAATTTGATTTCAAAAATCATAGAGGTATTTTTACTGCTAAATTCCCCGGTATGTGAAACACGGACACAATATGAACAATGACCACATGGGATGCATCCTAAAACTGGTCCCCCTGTAAGAGATGTTTGGGTAGAACCTGTAGAGTCAAAAGAAGGTCTCTTGTAATGGCTGAGCCTAGAACCAATTGTACATCCCCTTCTAAATGAGAAAGAACATCTATCTCTAAGAAAAGGGTGAAGTTTTTCTTCAGCCATCAAGACATTCCAATGTCTCTGAATAATGTTAATAAAACTCTTTGAATTCCGTCCATAAGTGGTAACCAGCCATATAGGTTGTTGGATCACATCTTTCTTCCTATCTTTGTAACACAATAAATCCTGCCTATTCAAGTTGGAAGCCCACCTTTTTGCCAAATTCACAGTGCCTGGATGATAACCTCTCTCTGAAAACCGGACTACCCAGAGGAAATCTGCATGAGCATAGGGAGGACATGCAGACTCCGGACAGAAGGCACCCAGCCGAGAATCAAACTGGAGAACCTATTGCTGTGAGGCTACAACACTAAGCACTGTACCACTGTGTCATTAAGTGGTACAATTAGAATAAAATTACCTGTGAAATGAATATGATAACTGTTGGCAATGAAAGCTGTATCATGATAATGTGGACTTAGTAAATGGGGGTTCTGCTATTGAATCTCGAATGTCAGAACACAGAGAAACTAACAGACCGAAAATGAATCCCTGAAATTCAAAAGGTTAAAAAAATTAAGTAATGGTGAGATGACATTAAATTGTATGTGTGGGTATCAGTAACAGTAAGATGACATTAAATTGTAAGTGTGAGTATCAGTAATGGTGAGATGACATTAAATTGTAAGTGTGAGTATCAGTAATGGTGAGATGACATTAAATTATAAGTGTGGGTATCACTAACAGTGAAATGACATTAAATTGTATGTGTGAGTATAAGTAAGGGTGAGATGACATTAAATTCTAAGTATGGGTATCAGTAACGGTGAAATATCATTAAATTGTATGTGTGAGTATAAATAAGGGTGAATGGCATTACATTGTAAGTGTGAGTATAAGTAATGGTGAGATGACACTAAATTGTAAGTGTGAGTATAAGTAATAGTGAGATGACATTAAATTGTAAATGTAGGCATCAGTAATGGTGATATGACATTAAATTGCAGGTGTGAGTATAAGTAATGGTAAGTGACATTAAACTGTAATGGTCAAAGACAAATAGCGTACGGCACCAGGACAACCCAGTCGACACAAGGACGTATCAAAAAATGTTCAAGTTGGTTGCAATACCAAAAACCAGATACCTCCTCGTTATAAGTTTGTAAACGCAATTTAATGTTAGAAACGTTTTCGCTTCCTACACGGAAGAAGCTTCATCAGACAGTGAGACACAGAACATAATTCAATTTAAGCTAAGCAAAAAGGAAAGACAATGATGTCATTTCCTTCAATACTTACATCTATTTTTTAAAAAAGGCAAGCACCATTTCTTTTAATAATTATTACAGTCACTACTAAGTAAACGAAAATGCACATTCCCATAAAATGACACCATTAACCAATCAAACTGGTTCCTTGTTGATGTCTAAACACAGTACAAAGAGAAATGTCTTTCAGTGCAAATAGGTTTCAGTGACACAACGAGTGAAACAACCTTACTTGAAGGTTTGATTGTATACCCTACCTTTTTTTTGAAAAAGGAATATATGACATTAAAAAATTGTTAAAAACCATTAAAAAGTCATAATAAAACATGTAATAAACACAACTCGACTCTTAATAAGTCTATAAAGACTATAGCCTGTATTAATACAAGTTTCTTAAAATGTTGAGAAAATTATAAGTTATAAAAACTCGATAGGAAACAATGCTGGTGAAAAATCTCTCAGAGAGAGAAAAAAAGGGATTTAAACTCAGTGCTATATACAGCACGGTACCTCTTCTTATTGATACCCTACAAGGGCACTAGCTAAAATATTGAGAAAAATACAGCAAAAAACTGAAAGAAGTGTAACTTGAGGTAAAAAAAAAAGAATATATATATGTCTATAAATCACCTCAAGTAGCTTTTATATTTCAGCACAGCCAAAATGTTGCATGCTTCATTTAATCCTGGATAGGAAAAAGCATTTAGGCGTAACTGCCATTCTAATTCTCTAATCTCAAGTAAAAGAGCTTGTGGGCCCCCTCTTATACCTACATTGACACTATCAATGCCCATGTAGGAGAAACTATGTCCAGTATGTTTAATGATGTGTTTAGAGAGTGCGTTATCGCCTTTTTTAGTTCTAATTGCATAATTATGTTGGTAAAGACGGTCCTTTAATCTACGGTCCGTCTTACCAACATAAAATGCAGGGCAACAATTACAAAACGCAAGATACACCACGGATTTAGTATTACAAGTGATTTTATGATTAATGTTGTATTTGATACCATTAACCATGAATGAATTGCCTACTTTTAAAAATCTGCACAAATTGCACATCCCACAAATAGCAGTACCATTATGTCTCAAGAAAAAATCAGTAGGGTCTTCCCTGGATTGAAGTAGTTCTTTTAAGTTGTTGCCCCTCTTAAAAACAAAGGATGGTTGTAAACCTAAGGTTTCAATCAACTGTGGGTTGTTCAAAATGAAGAACCAGTTTTTCTTAATGATTGAACAAATAGCATTAATATGCCTATTGTAAGTGATAACCAGACTGGACTTAAAATCAGCCCTACTGGTTTCAAATAATGTACTTGGTTCTACATCCACAGCAACAGCTTCAGTATTATTAGCCACTAGTATATAGGATTCTGAACCCACCCTTTGTACGATAGTAGAATCAACATTTCGTTGTGAAAGAAGGGGTTTATAAAATCCGTTCTCTCTTTTAAGAGAGACTTCCTCGATTAAACAATCGATGAATTCAATGGGGTACCCCCTGTTGGAAAACATAATCTTAAGGTTTGAACACTCGGTCTCAAAAGATTCAATGGTGTTACACATACGTACCGCACGGACCAATTGTCCTTTCACAATAGACTTCCTCTGTTTCCATGGATGGTTACTATTAAAATGGAGGAAGCCATTGCAGTACGTTGTTTTTCTAAAGATACTAGACAGGTAGCCTTGATAACCCACATCTTTAACAAGTTTGATGTCTAAATAATCGATTTCTCTTGTAGAGAAATGGTATGTGAATTTTAAAAATGTAGAAGAGCTGTTCATGTATTCAATCATGTTACTAGCCTGCTGTTCATCACCATCAAAAAGGATGAATACGTCATCCAAGAACCGAGTGTAAAATCTAATAGAACTTTGAAAGGTGGTATTATTCAAAAGACAAGTGTTCTCCCAGTGTGCAACCACTAAGTTTGCAACACTGCCACCGCAAGGTGAACCCATTGCAATCCCTCTTTTTTGTAGATAGTAACGTTTATCAAAGATAAAGAAGTTGGAAGATAAGACAATGTCTAACAGTTGTGTGACAACAGAAATCTCATCCTTACAAGCTCCTAGTTTTAAAAGCATTAATTCAACCCATTCGATGGCCTCCTGATGTGGAATAGATGTATATAAATCTACAACATCTATTGTTAGAAAGTTAAAAGCCACATCAAAAGGAATCATGTCTATGGATTGAAGAAAGGACCATGAGTCCTTACATATCTGAGGGATGAGCTTAATGTATTTAGAAATGATATGGTCAACTACCCTGGCACAAGGGTGGGTGATTGAATTCCTACCATCAATCAATGCCCGCATAGGTGGGTCAGTTAAATTTTTGTGAATTTTCGGGATCCCAAACATAATTGGGATCCTCGGAAAAGAGATGTCAATAAAGTTAAATGTATCGATATCGATTAAGCCATCGATAAACAAATCTCTAAAATACCAATACAAGTAACAGTGAGATGACATTAAATTGTAAATGTAGGCATCAGTAATGGTGATATGACATTAAATTGCAGGTGTGAGTATAAGTAATGGTAAGTGACATTAAATTGTAATGGTGAGATGACATTAAATTGTACGTGTGGGTATCAGTAATAGTGAGATGACATTAAATTGTACGTGTGAGTACAAGTAACAGTGAGATGACATTAAATTGTAAGTGTGAGTGTCAGTAATGGTGAGATGACATTAAATTGTATGTGTGAGTATAAGTAACAGTGAGATGACATTAAATTGTAAGTGTGAGTGTCAGTAATGGTGAGAGGACATTAAATTGTAAGTGTGAATATAAGTAATGGTGAGACAATATTAAACTGTAAGTGTAAGTAATGGTGAGATGACATTAAATTGTATATGTGAGTATCAGTAAGGGTGAGATGACATTAAATTGTAAGTGTGAGTATAAGTAATGGTGAGATGACATTAAATTCTATGTATGAGTATAAGTAATGGTGAGATGACACTAAATTGTAAGAGTGAGTATAAGTAATGGTGAGATGACATTAAATTGTTAGTGTATCAGTAATGGTGAGATGACATTAAAATGCAAGTGTAAGTATAAAAAATGGTGCGATGGCATTCAGTTGTGTGAGTATCAGTAATGGTGAGATGACATTAAATTGTAAGTGTATCAATAAAGGTGAGATAACATTACATTGTAAGTGTGAGTATCAGTAACAGTGAGATAACAGTAAATTGTAAGTGTGAGTACAAGTAATGGTGAGATGACATTAAATTGTAGGTGTGGGTATCAGTAATAGTGAAATGACATTAAATTGCAAGTGTGAGCATAAGTAATGGTGAGATGACATTAAATTGTAAGTGTGAGTATCAGTAATGATGAGATAACATTAAATTGTTAAGTGTGGGTATCAGTAACAGTGAGATAACATTAAATTGTATGTGTGAGGATAAGTAATGGTGAGATGACATTAAATTGTAAGTGTAGGCATCAGTAACGGTGATATGACATTAAATTGTAGGTGTGAGTATAATTAATGGTAAGTGACATTAAATTGTAAGTGTGAGTGTCAGTAATGGTGAGATTATATTAAATTGTATGTGTGAGTATAAGTAAGGATGAGATGACATTAAATTGTATGTATGAGTATAAGTAATGGTGAGATGACTTTAAAATGTAAGTGTGAGTAGAAGTAATGGTGAGATTATATTAAACGGTAAGTGTAAGTAATGGTGAGATGACATTAAATTGTATGTGTGAGTATCAGTAAGGGTGAGATGACATTAAATTGTATGTATGAGTATAAGTAATGGTGAGATGACTTTAAAATGTAAGTGTGAGTAGAAGTAATGGTGAGATGACATTAAATTGTAGGTGTAGGTATCAGTAATAGTGAAATGACATTAAATTGTAAGTGTGAGCATAAGTAATGGTGAGATGACATTAAATTGTAAGTGTGAGTATCAGTAATGATGAGATAACATTAAATTGTTAAGTGCGAGTGTCAGTAATGGTGAGATGACATTAAATTGTAAGTGTGGGTATCAGTAACAGTGAAATGACATTAAATTGTAGGTGTGAGTATAATTAATGGTAAGTGACATTAAATTGTAAGTGTGAGTGTCAGTAATGGTGAGATTATATTAAATTGTATGTGTGAGTATAAGTAAGGATGAGATGACATTAAATTGTATGTATGAGTATAAGTAATGGTGAGATGACTTTAAAATGTAAATAGGAGTATAAGTAATGGTGAGCTGAGATTACATTCTATTTGTGAGTATAAGTAATGGTGTGATGACATTAAATTGTAAGTGTGAGTAAAAGTAACAGTGAAATGACATTAAATTGTAAGTGTGAGTGTCAGTAACGGTGAGATGACATTACATTGTAGGTGTATCAGTAATGCTGAGATGACATAAGTGTGAGTACAAGGAGGGGTGAGATGACATTAAATTGTACATGCGAGTGTAAGTAACAGTGAGGTGACTGGACTGAATGCCAAGTTTCTTTTTGGTTAGAGGATGATAGTAAGATAAACTTAAAAAAATGGAATGGAAATGAGGACTATTCCAAAACTGCAGGAAGTTTTTTTCCAGTCTCCCTCTCTTTTTTTTATTCTTTTGACTAAGATTTAAAGTGAATTAAGATTATTCTCTAGTAGTAAAAATAGCTTGGAAGGGCGGCCATGGTGGTGCAGCGGTTAGCGTTGCCACCTCACAGCAAGAGGTTCTCCGGTTCAATCCTTGGCTGGGGTGCCTTCTGTGCGGAGTCTGCTTGTCCTCCCTGTTGTTGCGTGGGTTTCCTCTGGGTGCTCCGGTTTCCTCCCACATCCCAAAGACATGCTGTAGGTGGATTGGACACTCTAAATTGGCCCTAGGTGTGTGTGTGTGTGTGTGTGTGTGTGTGTGTGTGTGTGTGTGTGTGTGTGTGTGTGTGTGTGTGTGTGCGTGTGTGCCTTCTGTGGAAGGTTGGGGGCCGGGCTGGCAACTCGACACTGTAAAACTCCACTGCCAATCATGAGGTGACAGTGATCCACTGTGGTGACTAACCGGAAAAAGCCGAAAGAAGAAGAAGAAGAAGTAAAAATAGCTTGGGAAGGATTAAGGTGGAATGCAGAACATGTCTGATAGTGATTGCAAGCATGATTATCTATCTGCTGAAGGAAGGCTTTGAGCTACAGATAGTACTGTGAATATGTATATGAATATGTGTGAGAATATCTATATGAATATGTGTGTGAATATGTATATGAATATGTGTGAGAATATCTATATGAATATGTGTGTGAACGATATGAATATGCATGTGAATATGTATATGAATATGTGTGAGAATATCTATATGAATATGTGTGTGAATATGTATATGAACATGTGTGTGAATATGTATGTGAATATCTATATGAATATGTGTGTGAATATGTATATGAATATGTGTGAGAATATCTATATGAACATGTCTGTGAATACGTATATGAATATGTATGTGAATATCTATATGAATATGTCTGTGAATATGTATATGAATATGTATGTGAATATCTATATGAATATGTCTGTGTATATGATTATGTATGTGAATATATGAATATGTGTATAAATATGTATATGAATATGCATGTGAATATCTATATGAATATGTCTGTGAATACGTATATGAATATGTGTGTGAATATCTATATGAATATGTCTGTGAATATGTATATGAGTGTGTGTGTGAATATCTATATGAATATGTGTGTGAATATGCATGTGAATATCTATATGAGTATGTCTGTGAATATCTATATGAATATGTGTGTGAATATGCATGTGAATATCTATATGAGTATGTCTGTGAATATGTATATGAATCTGTATGTGAATATCTATATGAATATATGTATATGAATATGCATGTGAATATCTATATGAATATGTGTGAATACGTATATGAATATGTGTGTGAATATGTATATGAATATGTGTGAGAATATCTATATGAATATGTGTGTGAATATGTATATGAATATGCATGTGAATATGTATATGAATATGCATGTGAATATGTATATGAATATGCATGTGAATATCTATATGAATATGTCTGTGAATATGTATATGAATATGTATGTGAATATCTATATGAATATGTCTGTGTATATGAATATGTATGTGAATATATGAATATCTGTGTAAATATGTATATGAATATGCATGTGAATATCTATATGAATATGTCTGTGAATATGTATATGAATATGTATGTGAATATGTATGTGAATATCTATATGAATATGTATGTGAATATCTATATGAATATGTCTGTGAATATGTATATGAGTATGTGTGTGAATATCTATATGAATATGCGTGTGAATATGCATGTGAATATCTATATGAGTATGTCTGTGAATATCTATATGAATATGTGTGTGAATATGCATGTGAATATCTATATGAGTATGTCTGTGAATATGTATATGAATCTGTATGTGAATATCTATATGAATATATGTATATGAATATGCATGTGAATATCTATATGAATATGTGTGTGAATATCTATATGAATATGTGTGTGAATATGTATATGAATATGCATGTGAATATCTATATGAATGTGTGTGAATATGTATATGAATATGCATGTGAATATCTATATGAATATGTGTATGAATATGTATATGAATATGCATGTGAATATCTATATGAATATGTGTGTGAATATCTATATGAATATGTGTGTGAATATGTATATGAATATGCATGTGAATATCTATATGAATGTGTGTGAATATGTATATGAATATGCATGTGAATATCTATATGAATATGTGTATGAATATGTATATGAATATGCATGTGAATATCTATATGAATATGTATGTGAATATCTATATGAATATGTATGTGTATATGATTATGTATGTGAATATATGAATGTGTGTAAATATGTATATGAATATGCATGTGAATATCTATATGAATATGTCTGTGAATATGTATATGAATATGTATGTGAATATGCATGTGAATATCTATATGAATATATCTGTGAATATGTATATGAATATGTATGTGAATATCTATATGAATATGTCTGTGTATATGAATATGTATGTGAATATATGAATATGTGTGTAAATATGTATATGAATATGCATGTGAATATCTATATGAATATGTCTGTGAATATGTATATGAATATGTATGTGAATATGCATGTGAATATCTATATGAATATGTCTGTGAATACGTATATGAATATGTATGTGAATATCTATATGAATATGTGTGTAAATATGTATATGAATATGCATGTGAATATCTATATGAATATGTCTGTGAATATGTATATGAATATGTATGTGAATATGCATGTGAATATCTATATGAATATGTCTGTGAATACGTATATGAATATGTATGTGAATATCTATATGAATATGTGTGTGAATATCTATATGAATATGTCTGTGAATATGTATATGAGTGTGTGTGTGAATATCTATACGAATATGTGTGTGAATATGCATGTGAATATCTATATGAGTATGTCTGTGAATATCTATATGAATATGTGTGTGAATATGCATGTGAATATCTATATGAGTATGTCTGTGAATATGTATATGAATCTGTATGTGAATATCTATATGAATATATGTATATGAATATGCATGTGAATATCTATATGAATATGTGTGTGAATACGTATATGAATATGTGTGTGAATATATATGAATATGTGTGAGAATATGTATATGAATATGTGTGTGAATATGTATATGAATATGCATGTGAATATGTGTGTGAATATGTATATGAATATGCATGTGAATATGTATATGAATATGCATGTGAATATATATATGAATATGTCTGTGAATATGTATATGAATATGTATGTGAATATCTATATGAATATGTCTGTGTATATGAATATGTATGTGAATATATGAATATGTGTGTAAATATGTATATGAATATGCATGTGAATATCTATATGAATATGTCTGTGAATATGTATATGAATATGTATGTGAATATGTATGTGAATATCTATATGAATATGTATGTGAATATCTATATGAATATGTCTGTGAATATGTATATGAGTATGTGTGTGAATATCTATATGAATATGTCTGTGAATATGTATATGAGTATGTGTGTGAATATCTATATGAATATGTGTGTGAATATGCATGTGAATATCTATATGAGTATGTCTGTGAATATCTATATGAATATGTGTGTGAATATGCATGTGAATATCTATATGAGTATGTCTGTGAATATGTATATGAATCTGTATGTGAATATCTATATGAATATATGTATATGAATATGCATGTGAATATCTATATGAATATGTGTGTGAATACATATATGAATATGCATGTGAATATCTATATGAATATGTGTGTGAATATCTATATGAATATGTGTGTGAATATGTATATGAATATGCATGTGAATATCTATATGAATGTGTGAATATGTATATGAATATGCATGTGAATATCTATATGAATATGTGTATGAATATGTATATGAATATGCATGTGAATATCTATATGAATATGTGTGTGAATATCTATATCAATATGTGTGTGAATATGTATATGAATATGCATGTGAATATCTATGTGAATATGTATATGAATATGTGTGTGAATATTATATGAATATGTGTGTGAATACGTATATGAATATGTGTGTGAATATCTATATGAATATGTGTGTGAATATCTATATGAATATGTATGTGAATGAATTTACTTCATAGGTTCATTGGTAGGTACTAGGCTATCAGCCCAAGGTCCTAAGTAAGTCTAGCCAACAAGGTTCCCTGGCTTACGGCACCCAAGAAGTTAATTTCCTGTGCTCCTGTCGAGCAGAGCCACAGAAGTGATCCCCAGAGTGTATTTCCTATTTCCCATCCACTCATCAAGATTTTTCTTGAAGAGTGCTAATGAGGAACTTTGCTTGACATAGATGGGTAGCTTGTTCCAGAGCATAGGAAGTCTTTCAGACAGGAATCTATCCCTCCATCGTGTCCTGTTTATTGTGGTAACAAGGTTTAGGTCCCTAGGATGTGTAGCTCAGAGGGATTGGGATTTCTTAAGTTGTAGGATGTCCAACAGCTCTAGGTTTGACATAGCTTTATATGTTAGGCGGAGATCTCCTCGAGTAGGCAATATGCTACAGAGTAAAGCTGGAGTTTTTTGAGATGGTTAGTGTAGGGCTCTGTTTGAGGCCAGTAATCCTCTTTGTGAGGTACTTCTGTGGCCTTTCCAGCTGCAGAGGTCTTGTGAGGTACATTCCAAAAGGGGCGTTGTACCCTATAATGGGTCTAATGAGTGCCGAGTAGAGGTGAACAATGACCTCTTTTTTTCCTGGATGAGACCCCTTTTGTGATGAGGTGTGCCATAAAGAAGGATTTCCTGACTACTGTGGCGATGTGATTATCAAAGGAGAGACTATTGTCCACCTGGTCTAAGGTCTCTTATCACACATTCAGCATTAAGTAGACTGCCGTTTATGTGGTAGTTCATGGGCACAGAGGTTTTACCAAAGGGGATGACAATGCACATTTTGGAATTGAGCTTGAGGCCCTGCCTCTGACACTAGGCATCTGTCTCTGTGAGGCCCTTCTGTAGGATGTCCACACCATTTGGGGACTTGACTATGGTTCCTAGTTTGCAGTCATCTGTGAACTTCATTAGCCAGAGACCTTCTGTGTTAGCCTGTACTTCAGAGAAGTAGATATCAAACAGGAGAGGTCCCAGGACTGAACCCTGTGGTACTCCACTTGTCAATGGTCTGAAGTCAGATTTTGGAGTCTGCAACTTTTACAGCGTGGGTTCTGTCAGTGAGCCAATGGGCAACCCATCTTGTGGCATAGGGATTTATACCTAGTTTAGTGAGTTTAACTATAATTCCGGAATGGGGGATGGTGTTAAAAGCCTTGGTGAGGTCAAGATAAGCTGTGTGAACCAGAACCACCTTACCCTCATCTACGCCTTTGGTGACTGCCTCAAAGAAGTTAATCAGGTTCAGAAGGCATGATCTACCTTTCACAAACCCAAACTGAGTGGGATCCAGAGTTTGGAGGTTACCAATGTCTTTATTAATGAGTTCCATGATTATACGTTCCATGGCATTGCAGACCAGGCTCATCAGGCTAATAGGGCGATAGTTCCCAGAATCAGTGGTGGCTCCCCCTTTGTGAAGTGGAATAACTGTTGCTGTGTGCCATTCAGTGGGCACAAAGCCTGACATGAGACTATGACTGAACATGGTGCTTAGGTGGGGAGCCATTTCGTTCTGAAGTTCATGTAAAACGCAGCCTGGGATGTTGTCTGGTCCCATGGATGCTATGTTTTTGGTTTTCAAGAGTGCAGCTTTTACCTGCATAGATGTGATTACAGGGACTCTGCATTCTTCCTGTATAGATATGGGCCCTTTAGGGGGTGAGAGGGGGGTAAAGTTAGCACTGAACCTGTCTGCCAGGATGTTGGCAATATCAGTTGTTTCTGTAATGTGAGTATCAGTAATGGTGAGATGACATTAAATTGTAAGTGTATCAGTAAAGGTGAGATAACATTACATTGTAAGTGTGAGTATCAGTAACAGTGAGATAACAGTAAATTGTAAGTGTGAGTACAAGTAATGGTGAGATGACATTAAATTGTAGGTGTGGGTATCAGTAATAGTGAAATGACATTAAATTGCAAGTGTGAGCATAAGTAATGGTGAGATGACATTAAATTGTAAGTGTGAGTATCAGTAATGATGAGATAACATTAAATTGTTAAGTGTGGGTATCAGTAACAGTGAGATAACATTAAATTGTATGTGTGAGGATAAGTAATGGTGAGATGACATTAAATTGTAAGTGTAGGCATCAGTAACGTGATATGACATTAAATTGTAGGTGTGAGTATAATTAATGGTAAGTGACATTAAATTGTAAGTGTGAGTGTCAGTAATGGTGAGATTATATTAAATTGTATGTGTGAGTATAAGTAAGGATGAGATGACATTAAATTGTATGTATGAGTATAAGTAATGGTGAGATGACTTTAAAATGTAAGTGTGAGTAGAAGTAATGGTGAGATTATATTAAGCGGTAAGTGTAAGTAATGGTGAGATGACATTAAATTGTATGTGTGAGTATCAGTAAGGGTGAGATGACATTAAATTGTATGTATGAGTATAAGTAATGGTGAGATGACTTTAAAATGTAAGTGTGAGTAGAAGTAATGGTGAGATGACATTAAATTGTAGGTGTAGGTATCAGTAATAGTGAAATGACATTAAATTGTAAGTGTGAGCATAAGTAATGGTGAGATGACATTAAATTGTAAGTGTGAGTATCAGTAATGATGAGATAACATTAAATTGTTAAGTGCGAGTGTCAGTAATGGTGAGATGACATTAAATTGTAAGTGTGGGTATCAGTAACAGTGAAATGACATTAAATTGTAGGTGTGAGTATAATTAATGGTAAGTGACATTAAATTGTAAGTGTGAGTGTCAGTAATGGTGAGATTATATTAAATTGTATGTGTGAGTATAAGTAAGGATGAGATGACATTAAATTGTATGTATGAGTATAAGTAATGGTGAGATGACTTTAAAATGTAAATAGGAGTATAAGTAATGGTGAGCTGAGATTACATTCTATTTGTGAGTATAAGTAATGGTGTGATGACATTAAATTGTAAGTGTGAGTAAAAGTAACAGTGAAATGACATTAAATTGTAAGTGTGAGTGTCAGTAACGGTGAGATGACATTACATTGTAGGTGTATCAGTAATGCTGAGATGACATAAGTGTGAGTACAAGGAGGGGTGAGATGACATTAAATTGTACATGCGAGTGTAAGTAACAGTGAGGTGACTGGACTGAATGCCAAGTTTCTTTTTGGTTAGAGGATGATAGTAAGATAAACTTAAAAAAATGGAATGGAAATGAGGACTATTCCAAAACTGCAGGAAGTTTTTTTCCAGTCACCCTCTCTTTTTTTTTATTCTTTTGACTAAGATTTAAAGTGAATTAAGATTATTCTCTAGTAGTAAAAATAGCTTGGAAGGGCGGCCATGGTGGTGCAGCGGTTAGCGTTGCCACCTCACAGCAAGAGGTTCTCCGGTTCAATCCTTGGCTGGGGTGCCTTCTGTGCGGAGTCTGCTTGTCCTCCCTGTTGTTGCGTGGGTTTCCTCTGGGTGCTCCGGTTTCCTCCCACATCCCAAAGACATGCTGTAGGTGGATTGGACACTCTAAATTGGCCCTAGGTGTGTGTGTGTGTGTGTGTGTGTGTGTGTGTGTGTGTGTGTGTGTGTGTGTGTGTGTGTGTGTGTGTGTGTGTGTGTGTGTGTGTGTGCCTTCTGTGGAAGGTTGGGGGCCGGGCTGGCAACTCGACACTGTAAAACTCCACTGCCAATCATGAGGTGACAGTGATCCACTGTGGTGACCCCTAACCGGGAAAAAGCCGAAAGAAGAAGAAGAAGAAGTAAAAATAGCTTGGGAAGGATTAAGGTGGAATGCAGAACATGTCTGATAGTGATTGCAAGCATGATTATCTATCTGCTGAAGGAAGGCTTTGAGCTACAGATAGTACTGTGAATATGTATATGAATATGTGTGAGAATATCTATATGAATATGTGTGTGAATATGTATATGAATATGTGTGAGAATATCTATATGAATATGTGTGTGAATACGTATATGAATATGCATGTGAATATGTATATGAATATGTGTGAGAATATCTATATGAATATGTGTGTGAATATGTATATGAACATGTGTGTGAATATGTATGTGAATATCTATATGAATATGTGTGTGAATATGTATATGAATATGTGTGAGAATATCTATATGAATATGTCTGTGAATACGTATATGAATATGTATGTGAATATCTATATGAATATGTCTGTGAATATGTATATGAATATGTATGTGAATATCTATATGAATATGTCTGTGTATATAATTATGTATGTGAATATATGAATATGTGTATAAATATGTATATGAATATGCATGTGAATATCTATATGAATATGTCTGTGAATACGTATATGAATATGTATGTGAATATCTATATGAATATGTGTGTGAATATCTATATGAATATGTCTGTGAATATGTATATGAGTGTGTGTGTGAATATCTATATGAATATGTGTGTGAATATGCATGTGAATATCTATATGAGTATGTCTGTGAATATCTATATGAATATGTGTGTGAATATGCATGTGAATATCTATATGAGTATGTCTGTGAATATGTATATGAATCTGTATGTGAATATCTATATGAATATATGTATATGAATATGCATGTGAATATCTATATGAATATGTGTGTGAATACGTATATGAATATGTGTGTGAATATGTATATGAATATGTGTGAGAATATCTATATGAATATGTGTGTGAATATGTATATGAATATGCATGTGAATATGTATATGAATATGCATGTGAATATGTATATGAATATGCATGTGAATATCTATATGAATATGTCTGTGAATATGTATATGAATATGTATGTGAATATCTATATGAATATGTCTGTGTATATGAATATGTATGTGAATATATGAATATGTGTGTAAATATGTATATGAATATGCATGTGAATATCTATATGAATATGTCTGTGAATATGTATATGAATATGTATGTGAATATGTATGTGAATATCTATATGAATATGTATGTGAATATCTATATGAATATGTCTGTGAATATGTATATGAGTATGTGTGTGAATATCTATATGAATATGTGTGTGAATATGCATGTGAATATCTATATGAGTATGTCTGTGAATATCTATATGAATATGTGTGTGAATATGCATGTGAATATCTATATGAGTATGTCTGTGAATATGTATATGAATCTGTATGTGAATATCTATATGAATATATGTATATGAATATGCATGTGAATATCTATATGAATATGTGTGTGAATATCTATATGAATATGTGTGTGAATATGTATATGAATATGCATGTGAATATCTATATGAATGTGTGTGAATATGTATATGAATATGCATGTGAATATCTATATGAATATGTGTATGAATATGTATATGAATATGCATGTGAATATCTATATGAATATGTGTGAATATCTATATGAATATGTGTGTGAATATGTATATGAATATGCATGTGAATATCTATATGAATGTGTGTGAATATGTATATGAATATGCATGTGAATATCTATATGAATATGTGTATGAATATGTATATGAATATGCATGTGAATATCTATATAAATATGTATGTGAATATCTATATGAATATGTCTGTGTATATGATTATGTATGTGAATATATGAATATGTGTGTAAATATGTATATGAATATGCATGTGAATATCTATATGAATATGTCTGTGAATATGTATATGAATATGTATGTGAATATCTATATGAATATGTCTGTGTATATGAATATGTATGTGAATATATGAATATGTGTGTAAATATGTATATGAATATGCATGTGAATATCTATATGAATATGTCTGTGAATATGTATATGAATATGTATGTGAATATGCATGTGAATATCTATATGAATATATCTGTGAATATGTATATGAATATGTATGTGAATATCTATATGAATATGTCTGTGTATATGAATATGTATGTGAATATATGAATATGTGTGTAAATATGTATATGAATATGCATGTGAATATCTATATGAATATGTCTGTGAATATGTATATGAATATGTATGTGAATATGCATGTGAATATGTATATGAATATGTCTGTGAATACGTATATGAATATGTATGTGAATATATGAATATGTGTGTGAATATCTATATGAATATGTCTGTGAATATGTATATGAGTGTGTGTGTGAATATCTATATGAATATGTGTGTGAATATGCATGTGAATATCTATATGAGTATGTCTGTGAATATCTATATGAATATGTGTGTGAATATGCATGTGAATATCTATATGAGTATGTCTGTGAATATGTATATGAATCTGTATGTGAATATCTATATGAATATATGTATATGAATATGCATGTGAATATCTATATGAATATGTGTGTGAATACGTATATGAATATGTGTGTGAATATGTATATGAATATGTGTGAGAATATGTATATGAATATGTGTGTGAATATGTATATGAATATGCATGTGAATATGTGTGTGAATATGTATATGAATATGCATGTGAATATGTATATGAATATGCATGTGAATATCTATATGAATATGTCTGTGAATATGTATATGAATATGTATGTGAATATCTATATGAATATGTCTGTGTATATGAATATGTATGTGAATATATGAATATGTGTGTAAATATGTATATGAATATGCATGTGAATATCTATATGAATATGTCTGTGAATATGTATATGAATATGTATGTGAATATGTATGTGAATATCTATATGAATATGTATGTGAATATCTATATGAATATGTCTGTGAATATGTATATGAGTATGTGTGTGAATATCTATATGAATATGTCTGTGAATATGTATATGAGTATGTGTGTGAATATCTATATGAATATGTGTGTGAATATGCATGTGAATATCTATATGAGTATGTCTGTGAATATCTATATGAATATGTGTGTGAATATGCATGTGAATATCTATATGAGTATGTCTGTGAATATGTATATGAATCTGTATGTGAATATCTATATGAATATATGTATATGAATATGCATGTGAATATCTATATGAATATGTGTGTGAATACATATATGAATATGCATGTGAATATCTATATGAATATGTGTGTGAATATCTATATGAATATGTGTGTGAATATGTATATGAATATGCATGTGAATATCTATATGAATGTGTGAATATGTATATGAATATGCATGTGAATATCTATATGAATATGTGTATGAATATGTATATGAATATGCATGTGAATATCTATATGAATATGTGTGTGAATATCTATATCAATATGTGTGTGAATATGTATATGAATATGCATGTGAATATCTATGTGAATATGTATATGAATATGTGTGTGAATATTATATGAATATGTGTGTGAATACGTATATGAATATGTGTGTGAATATCTATATGAATATGTGTGTGAATATCTATATGAATATGTATGTGAATGAATTTACTTCATAGGTTCATTGGTAGGTACTAGGCTATCAGCCCAAGGTCCTAAGTAAGTCTAGCCAACAAGGTTCCCTGGCTTACGGCACCCAAGAAGTTAATTTCCTGTGCTCCTGTCGAGCAGAGCCACAGAAGTGATCCCCAGAGTGTATTTCCTATTTCCCATCCACTCATCAAGATTTTTCTTGAAGAGTGCTAATGAGGAACTTTGCTTGACATAGATGGGTAGCTTGTTCCAGAGCATAGGAAGTCTTTCAGACAGGAATCTATCCCTCCATCGTGTCCTGTTTATTGTGGTAACAAGGTTTAGGTCCCTAGGATGTGTAGCTCAGAGGGATTGGGATTTCTTAAGTTGTAGGATGTCCAACAGCTCTAGGTTTGACATAGCTTTATATGTTAGGCGGAGATCTCCTCGGAGTAGGCAATATGCTACAGAGTAAAGCTGGAGTTTTTTGAGATGGTTAGTGTAGGGCTCTGTTTGAGGCCAGTAATCCTCTTTGTGAGGTACTTCTGTGGCCTTTCCAGCTGCAGAGGTCTTGTGAGGTACATTCCAAAAGGGGCGTTGTACCCTATAATGGGTCTAATGAGTGCCGAGTAGAGGTGAACAATGACCTCTTTTTTTCCTGGATGAGACCCCTTTTGTGATGAGGTGTGCCATAAAGAAGGATTTCCTGACTACTGTGGCGATGTGATTATCAAAGGAGAGACTATTGTCCACCTGGTCTAAGGTCTCTTATCACACATTCAGCATTAAGTAGACTGCCGTTTATGTGGTAGTTCATGGGCACAGAGGTTTTACCAAAGGGGATGACAATGCACATTTTGGAATTGAGCTTGAGGCCCTGCCTCTGACACTAGGCATCTGTCTCTGTGAGGCCCTTCTGTAGGATGTCCACACCATTTGGGGACTTGACTATGGTTCCTAGTTTGCAGTCATCTGTGAACTTCATTAGCCAGAGACCTTCTGTGTTAGCCTGTACTTCAGAGAAGTAGATATCAAACAGGAGAGGTCCCAGGACTGAACCCTGTGGTACTCCACTTGTCAATGGTCTGAAGTCAGATTTTGGAGTCTGCAACTTTTACAGCGTGGGTTCTGTCAGTGAGCCAATGGGCAACCCATCTTGTGGCATAGGGATTTATACCTAGTTTAGTGAGTTTAACTATAATTCCGGAATGGGGGATGGTGTTAAAAGCCTTGGTGAGGTCAAGATAAGCTGTGTGAACCAGAACCACCTTACCCTCATCTACGCCTTTGGTGACTGCCTCAAAGAAGTTAATCAGGTTCAGAAGGCATGATCTACCTTTCACAAACCCAAACTGAGTGGGATCCAGAGTTTGGAGGTTACCAATGTCTTTATTAATGAGTTCCATGATTATACGTTCCATGGCATTGCAGACCAGGCTCATCAGGCTAATAGGGCGATAGTTCCCAGAATCAGTGGTGGCTCCCCCTTTGTGAAGTGGAATAACTGTTGCTGTGTGCCATTCAGTGGGCACAAAGCCTGACATGAGACTATGACTGAACATGGTGCTTAGGTGGGGAGCCATTTCGTTCTGAAGTTCATGTAAAACGCAGCCTGGGATGTTGTCTGGTCCCATGGATGCTATGTTTTTGGTTTTCAAGAGTGCAGCTTTTACCTGCATAGATGAGATTACAGGGACTCTGCATTCTTCCTGTATAGATATGGGCCCTTTAGGGGGTGAGAGGGGGGTAAAGTTAGCACTGAACCTGTCTGCCAGGATGTTGGCAATATCAGTTGTTTCTGTAATTTCCGTGCCATTGTGCTGTAACTCAGAGCAGATCTGGGTGTTGCCACTGAGATTCTTAACATAGTTATAGAATGCTTTGTGATTGCCCTTAGAATCAGTGGCAATTTTGTTTTTGTGGCTAGCCTTGGAGGATCATATAAGGAATCTCAGCTTCTTACTGAGGCTGACCAGGCAGCTCCTCCACTCATGGGATTTTACTCTCTTTTGCAAAAGTTTCTTCCTTCTGTTATAGAGTTTGTTTATGGCAGGGGACCACCACATTGTCTTCCTTTTTTTTGGAGGATAGTGTCTTGGTTCTGTTTGGGATAGCAGGATCCATGCACTCGTGTAAGTGCTTATAGAATGCATTTGTGTAGCATTCAGCAGTCGTAACTGTATTGTCCATCTGCATGGGAGTCATGAAGTTCGCCACTTCTGTCTTAAGAAGCATGAAGCTGGCTTTGGAGAAATTATTTACCATGATTTCCTTAATGGCGGGTGGGGGTGGGATGAGGATATCTAGGGTGATTAGCTTATGGTCGGATCTGACCAACGAGGAGTTGATTTCAGGTGTGGAACACCAGTTGCGCATGTTGGTAATGACTAGGTCTAGGATACTGTTGCCCCTGTTGGGGGTGTGGATAAGTTGATCCAGGGCATTGGAATTTATGAATTCCAGAAATCGTTGAATGAAGGAGTTGGTACATGAGTAGTTTTCCAAGTTAATGGTGGGGTAGTTGAAATCACCCTTTATTAGGGTGTTTAGTTGAACACTAATATTTTCAAGTATATCAAGAAAAGAGGAGTGAGAATCCTGGGGCATGGTGGGGGATCTGTATCAAGCTATGATTTGAATTGCAGTTTTGCCCAGAGTTAGTTGCACTTGGATAACCTCGGATGCATTATGCTGCGCAACTAGCCTGGAAGTGTGGATATCTTTAATGAATATGGACAAACCTCCCCCTTTGGTGTTCTGGTCCAGGTTAGTTGGCTGAAAAGTGTGGTATGACTTGTAGCCTGGTAATGCAGGGGTGCTCTCTAGAGCCTTGAATGAGGTCTCAGTCATAGCACAGATATCGATGTTCTCCATTTTAAGGAGTGCCTTGAGTGAGGGCATTTTGAGATTTAGACTTCTAGCATTGAGTAGTATTACCCTCAGTTTTTGCTTGCCTATTCCTGTTATGGTAATGAATTTGTCATTTGAACCTTGCCTAAAAAAGGCACTATAGGGGTGGCAGGAGCCTTAGCCAGTATCCAGCATCCTAGGGGTGACAGGTGCAGGCCATCTCTGCCAAAGCATCATGGTCTGTTGACCATGTCGTCCCAGGCAGAGAGATACTGGATCTCATTAGAATGACACCAGAAGCTTAGCCAATTGTTGAAGTCAGTCATTTTGTCCTTGTTCATAGGTTCATAGGTTCATACTAGGCTATCTGCCCTAGGGCATTTACAAGCCTAGCCAGAGTGTGTTTGGCTTTCGCCACCCATTTTAAAGGAATTTTGCTATGCCCTTTTTCGAGGTTAGTATACTGTGCCTCTGTCCAACAGTGACACAGAAGTGATACCCGGAGTAAATCTATGATCTCCCATCCACTCATCAAGATTCCTCTTGAAGAGAGTCAATGAGGGACTCTGCCTAACCTGGACTGGGATTTTATTCCAGAGTGAAAAGAGCCTCTAGGTTATGAATCTGCCCCTCCAGCATGTCCTATTTATTTCAGTGCTGAGGTTCAAGTCTCTCGAGCACGTTGCTCGATGGGATTTGGATTTTCTGAGGTGCAGCATGTCCACTAATTCCGGGTCGGACATGGCTTTATACGTCAGGCACAGATTGCCCCTGAGCAGGCAGTATGCCACTGAGTAGAGCTGGAGTTTCTGTAACCGGGCAGCATATGACATCTGTTTGAACCCTTTGATCCTCTTGGTGAGGTACTTTTGGGGTCTTTCCAGTTGCTGCAGGTGTCTGGTAAGGTACATCCCAAAAGGGGCATTGTACTCAATTATGGGCCTGATGAGGGATGAGTAAAGAGGCACGATGTGAATCCCTTCATGATTAGGTGAGCTATATAAAATGTTTTTCTAACCACTTTGGCCACGTGGTTGTTGAATGAGAGATTGCTATCAACTTGGGTCCCCAGGTCCCTAATTACTTCTTCCGTACTTAATGGATTACCATCTATGTGGTAATTTGTGGGCACTTTGTTTTTGCCAAAGGGGATGACTATACACTTTTTGGTGTTTAGCTTGAGGCCATGGCTCTGGCACCAGTTGTCTGTTTCTATGAGGCCCTTTTGTAGGATGCTTGTGTCGGCTGGAGAGTCGATTATGGTACCCAGTTTGCAGTCATCTGCGAAACTGGTCAGCCACAGTCCTTCCGTGTTGGCCTGTACCTCCGAGAAATATATACAGAACAAGAGAGGTCCCAGGAATGAGCCTTGTGGGATGCCACTTGTAACTGGTTTGGAGTCTGACATGGCTCCAGCAATTGTAACCATGTGGGTTCTGTCCTTGAGCCAGTTTGCAACCCATCTAGTGACATAGGGGTTTATATTTAAGCTGGTGAGCTTATCTATAATGCCCGAGTGGGGTATTGTATCGAAGGCTTTTGCGAGGTCCAGGTAGGCTGTGTAGACCACCTTCCCCTCATTAATGGCCTTGGTGACTGTTTCAAAGAAATCAACCAGGTTTAAGAGGCAGGATCTGCCCTTAACAAAGCCGAACTGGGTAGGATCCAGTGTCTATAGGTCCCCAATATCTTTATTTATGAGGTTCATGATGATCCTTTCCATAGCTTTACAGACCAAGCTAGTCAGGCTTATGGGGCGATAGTTTCCAGGATCCGTTGAGGCACCACCTTTGTGGAGAGGGACCACTGTTGCTGTACACCACTCTTTGGGTACATATCCTGTAGTAAGGCTGAGATTGAACAGTAGTTTTATATTTGGGTTTAGTTCTTCTTGGAGTTCATGTAGGACGCAGCCCGGGACACCGTCTGGTCCCATTGATGCTGTGTCTTTTGCTTTGGAGAGGGCGGCTCTTACCTGAGCATCTGAGATGTCAGGGGGGCAGCACTCTGCTGGGATAGATATTTGCCCTTTTGGTGGGGAAGGGGGGGAGAATTTTGCGCTGAACCTGTCAGCTAGGATGTTGGCAATGTCTGTGGGTTTGGTGTATTTTTTGTCATTTTGAACTAATTCTGAGCATATCTGGGAATTCCCACCCAGGTTCCTAACATAACTAATGAAAGTCTTGTGACTATCCTTAGTGTCCTGTGCAATTTTTCTCTCGAAGCTGGCCTTAGACGATTTTATGAGTGCCTGTAGTTTTTTGCTAATACTGATAAGAGATGCCTTCCCTTTTTGGGATTTTGCTCTATCATGTAGTAGCTTCCTCCTTCTATTGTATAGTTTGTTTATGGCTGGGGTCCACCAGACAGGACGCCTGCCTTTGGAGGATTGGGTCTTCATTTTGTTTGGGATTGCATGATCCATGCATTCCTGAAGGTGTTCATAGAATGCGTTTATAAAGGATTCTGTGGTCTGGGCCGTATTTTCCACAGGCCGGGGGCTTTGAAGGATTCCACCTCGGTTTTGAGGAGTGTGAAATTTGCTTTAGAGAAGTTTTTCACTGTGGTTTTCTGGGCAGGGGCTGGGGTCGGGATGTGAATATCTAGTGAGATTAGTTTATGGTCTGATCTTACCAGTGAGGGATACACTTCTGGTCTGGAGCATAGAGTCCCCATGTTGGTGATGATCAGGTCCAGTATGTTTTCCCCTCTTGTGGGAGTGGTAACAAGTTGAGTTCATAAATTCTAGGAACCTTTAGGCTAGGGTGTTGGAGCTAGAGTAATGTTCCCAGTCTATGTTTGAGTAGTTGAAGTCGCCCAATATAATGGTGTTTGGAGAGACCTTCATATTTTCCAGTGTTCTCAGGAAGGCAGAGTGGGGTTCCTGGGTTTGGGAGGGTGGTCTGGAGCAGGCTATAAACTGGAAGGCAGTTTTACCCACTGTTAGTTGCACATGGATAGTCTCTGATGCTTTGTGCTGTGCCACCAACCTAGAGATGTGGGTATCTTTGACGAATATTGATACTCCCCCTTCTTTTGTGGTTCGGTCCAAGTTTTGGGGCCGAAAAACATGGTATGAGGTATAACCTGGTAGTGCTGGGGTGCTCTTGGAAGCCTTGAACCAGGTTTCTGTTAGTGCACAGATATCGATGTTCTCCATGCTAAGGAGAGTGTCGAGTGCGTGCATCTTGAGGTTTAGACTTCTGGCATTGAGTAGCATTACTCTGAGTTTCTTATCCCTTGTGATACCTATGGAGGTGGGTTTTTCTTTTGAGCCTTGCCTAAAAAAGGCACTATGGGGGTGGCAAGAGCCTTTGCCAATATCCAAAAGTCTAGGGGTGACAGGTGCAAGCCGTCCCTAGCGAAGCATCGTGGCTTATCGAGCATGTCATCCCAGGCTGACAGGCATTGGATCCCCTTTGAATGACACCAATACTTAAGCCAGTTGTTGAAATTGATCATCTTGTCTTCATATTGTGGCATCATTCTTGGTGAGGGTAAGATGCTACTCAAGGTCAGGGTCATACCGGCCTGGGCTACATGCTCAGAGAGCTCCTCTATGTCTCTTTTCATGTAGTCCAGGGAGGTACGTCTCAGGTCATTCACACCAGTATGGACAATGACTGAGTCATATTTGTACTTGCCTTGGAGTGACCTGAGTGCTTGTGTTATGTGGCAGTGTGTTATGTACTGCAGTATCATTCTGGGCAATGGCAGGATGCTACTCAGGGCTAGGGTCATACCTCCCTGGGCTACAAGATTGGAGAGCTCTTCCATGTCTCTTTTCATGTAGTCCAGAGAGGTACATCTAGGGTCGTTCACACCAACATGGACAATGACAGAGTCATATTTGTACTTATTGTGGAAAGACCTGAGTGTGTGGGTTATGTGGTGGATCCTGCCACTTGACAGGCAGCTGACAGTAACCTTCTTCTTGTTTAGCCTGGTGAGTGGGACATCAGTGTGCCTGACTATAGAGTCACCTATGACTAGTGTGCTGGGTACGTTGGTTTGCCTAATGGGCTGTGGTTTATTGGCACACTGAGTCTGTGGGCTATGTGTCATTTGGGTTGGGTTGGGGGGTAGACGTTGCTTGCGTTTCTGCTTTGGCAGTCTCTGTTGCTTGAGCAGATTATTATCGAGAGCCTCTGCAAATAATTTTGTGTTTCTATGTGTGGATTTTGGTGGTGTAGGTTTAGTTGGACTATGTGATGAGTGTGGTGTGGTGCAAGTGTTTACCTTCTCCTCTTGCACTCAAGTGCAGTCTTGGTTGGAGAGAGCTTTACCTCCAGTTTGGCTAGATAAGTGCATCTCTTACAGGTTGTGGTGTTGGGTGGTAGGAGGAGAGGTTTGTCTGTGTACATGAGGCAATTTCTATATTGCCTCAAGATGCCCAGATTCATCAGATAGATAGGAGAGAACACTGGGAGCTGACCCTTGGACATGCCTGAATACAAACTACTTTCCTCTAGACAAGTGATGAAAGTGAGTATAAGAGCTGTTTTTCTCTAAGCAAGTGAGGAACGTAAGTACAAAAATTGTTTTCCTCTAGGTAAAGAAGAAGGTTGAGTGCTGTAGTAATTTGTAGCTTATTTAGTGCTAACAACAAGTTCTGTACAAGTGATGAGCATGAATAAGCAAATTCAAGTGCTAAAACTAAGAATCTGTACCTGGATCTTGTGGTAGATAGGCTACCTACTGCTTACCACTCCCCCTGATAAGCTAGAATGCTTCCTTCCAACACAGAAAGACTTGGAGGCTCAGAAGCTTAGAAACAGCCCTGGATACAACAAATCTGTATCTGGACTAGACGTGGGAAACAAGTGCAAGCACAGGCTTTTAAACCAGAAAGTTGAAAGAGATGGAAAAACTGTTCAAATGCCCAATAAACTACAATTTCTGGGCCAGAAATCACTCTTGTGGTAAATAGGCTATCTAGTGCTTACCACTCCCATTGATAAGCTAGAAGGCTTCCCTCCAACACAGAAAGGCTTGGGGGGCTCAAAAGCTTACAAACATTCCTGGATACAACAAATCTGTATCTGGACTAGACTAGTTACAGGAAAGATGGGAAACAAGTGCAAATGTGGGCTTTTAAACTAGTAAGTTGAAAGAGATGGAAAAACTGCCAAACGGCCAATAAACTACAATTTCTGGGCCAGAAACTACTTTTGTGGTAAATAGGCTACCTAGTGCTCACCACTCCCACTGATAAGCTAGAAGGCTTCCCTCCAACACAGAAAGGCTTCGGGGGCTCAGAAGCTTACAAACAGTCCTGGATACTACAAATCTGCATCTGGATTAGACTAATTACAGGAAAGGTGGGAAACAAGTGCAAACACAGGCTTTTAAACCAGAAAGTTGAAAGAGATGGAAAAACTGCCCAAATGGCCAAACTACAATTTCTGGGCCAGAAACCACTCTTGTTACAGCAAATCTGTATCTGGACTAAACTAGTTACATCAAAGGCAGAAAATAAGCTTAACAAGCTTTTTTTTTTTGGAAAGTGGAAAGGGAGAAATGAGAAATAGAAGATGATTCAAAATTAAGGACCTAAGTGGCTTGCCCTTTACAAATGTTCTCTCTGTATTAGGTAGAATGAGCTAGTGACACTAGACTGGAATAAAGCTGGGATAGAGCTGAACAGATGGGACTGGTAGGAGTGCCTGAAGACAAAGTATGATCTCACTGTACTCGGTTTAGTGAGCAAATTACATAGACCCAGGAGGAGTGCTGTTGTGTCTTTCGGCTTTTCCCGGTTAGGGTTCGCCACAGCGGAACTCCGGTCCACTAATGATTGGCAGTAGATTTTTGCATGCCGAGTTGCTGGCCCTGACGCACAACCTTCACTGAAGGTAGGCCCATTCACGCATGTTACCACACAGAAGACGCTCTAGCTGAGAATCGAATCTAGTTGAGAATCTTACTGTGAGGCAATAACGCTACCGCAGTACCACCACTGCAATGAGGAGTGTACAAACACAAATTTACAGGAGGGGCGGGCAATTCCAAAGCCACCAAAATTAATACCACAACAAGAACAGGGAGCATGGGTGGGAAACTAACTGCAGAGACAGAGAGAGACCACAGTATTCTATGAAACAATTAAATAGAAAAATAAATAACTACAGAGAGTCACAGACCAATTAACCAATTAAATACACAGAAAAATAAAATGAAATGCAGTACAATCTTTAACACTGCAAGTTTGTACTTAACTTAGCTAGTAATGCAGTTGATTGTAGGTATGTAGCAGAAGCCAAACAACTCAGAATCTGAGCAGTAATAAATTCAAAGATATGTGACTAACTCTTATAAATACACAGAAACCCTCTTGGCTAAGAGTTTAACACTGAATATCAATGAAGCGAAACACAATAGCCCCCAGTAACTGCAGAGACAGAGAGAGACCAGAGTATTCTATGAAACAATTAAATAGAAAAATAAATAACTACAGAGAGACACAGACCAATGAAACAATTAACTCAGCTAGCACAGACCAATGAAACAATTAAATACACAGAAAAATAAAATAAAATGCAGTACAATCTTTAACACTGCAAGTTTGCTCTTAACTCAGCTAGTAATGCAGTTGATTGTAGGTATGTCGATGCACCATATTATTAAAACTCATTTTTTCAACACCATAACATCAAAAGCTGATTTAGTCGCACTCCGAGATTGCACTAATGTGGGGTAAAGGGCAATGTTCTCCATGGTGGCCAAGTGGTTACATTCCCAGAAGCCATTTGCACTGTTCCAGGAGTTCGACTAAGTCTGCTTTCGATGTTAGGGTGTCAGTAAAATGAGTTTTGATAATATGGTACTTCGACATAATGAAGTAGAAGTATGTGAATAAGTATATGAATATGTGTTTGTTGTATATAACTGTGAAGGCTGCCAGCCAAGTTAGATAGAATTTTATAGATAATTCTGTCATCTGTAAATATTAATGTGAACCACAGGCGTGTTGTCTAAAAATGGAAAAAACTGCTGTTAGATGTGGAACTGCAAAAAATGTAACAGTGCTCTCTGCTGACCATGTAAAACATGTTGAGACCCTTTGATCTAAAGTGGGCTCCAGCCGGTCTAGGTGAAGACATTCTTTCCATTGTTTTAACCAAGAGTTAAATTGCTAGATTTAAACATGCAAATGTATTTTTATTGCTCTGCTTCCTGACCAGCTGCAAGATAACACAAGGAGATGTTAAGAATGTAAATGTAGTTTCTGTTAGCCTGGGAACTCAGGGAAGTGTGAAGAATGATGTAATGGGAACCAGGAATGTGATTTTAAAAACAGAGAAAATCAGAAGGCATTAAGCATTTTTGTCTTGACCATCCAACTAATCAGCACTCTGTCTGTGTTCTATATGTAAGTTATTTTAGAAGTGTGTTTTCTCTTAGAAATAGCTAGAAACTAGAAAGAGTAGACTAAGTGTTTTTCTGTGATGTCAGAACTGTACTACTGAATTATTTTAAGTATTTCTCTGTGATCTCTGAACTCTTGACTAGCACTGTGTAGTAGAAAGTATTGTCTTGTGTTTTTATTATTTATTATTAAATATTTTTAAACCTTTTCACTGTGGCTGTTTTGTGTAGAGATAATTTAAGCTCTTAAGAGTACTTGCATGCCTTTGGTAAAATTGTACAAATTTGCCCCTATAGCTTTAGCCATGGGCTATACTACCAATTGGATAATAATATTGCACAGTAGTAATTGGTCACCCTTTTAAGGGCCTTTGTGTAGCTGATAAATATTAGCTGGGTGGTGGCAGTGATTTCTACTGTATAGTCTGGGAAAAAGGGGCACAGCTGGAGAACCTGTGGCAGCCTTCCCCAGAAGTGTCTGTGTGGGTGTATCAATGCTTATCTCAAAGTGTGTGTGTGTGTGTGTGTGTGTGTGTGTGTGTGTGTGTGTGTGTGTGTGTGTGTGTGTGTGTGTGTGTGTGTGTGTCAGCTACTTGGGCAGGGACATGAAGCACTGGTTGGACAGAGAGGGTGCTGGAGATTTTAGCTTGCCTAGCTGGCTGAGAACTGGACCCTATAGCTGTGCCAGTGGGGGGTTTTATTGGGGACCTGAAGAGCAAGGGAGCAACCAGCCCTGGACTGACTGTGATCTCTGTGTGCTCTTAAGGGAAATTGCACTTTACTGTGTGTATTTGTTATCCTTTCCTCCTATATGAGACACCCCTCACTGGTGTTAGTGGTGAGGACTGAGGCTCCTTGATTGCTGGGCAAGGGTACGGGCGTCACAATAACAAACATTATTTTTGAGATAATGGGAAAAGGAGGGAAAATAAATTGAATGAGAACTGAAAATATGCTAAGCGCACTATTTCACAGGATTAAATAAATGGGGGCGGGATGTGTAATTAAGAAGAATGGAGAAGATGGATGCATTCAACTTACATCCCTAACACAAAGGCACTGCGAAAAAGGATTATAAATAGTTTTTTTAATTGAAGGATAAAGCAGTAATTTGTAGATGAAACTTCATTTTATGCTTTATTGAAAATTGTGTTGTACCAATATTGAAAATGCTGTTTAGAAATAAAGGTAATACAAGATAATAAATAATAAAAAGGTAATAAAGAAATACAGTGGTTCATTGTAAGAAAAACAGTGTCTGGAGTTGGAAATGTACCTGTTATGAGGTAATTAAATTAAATGTTAACATGAAAGAAATTGTTTATATTTTTATTTTTGATTTTGATTTTTCTAATGACATGACAAGAAACATGTCCTCAAGCTGAATACCAAAACATGCATCATCACCCCCTTTGGGGAGAGTGATGTCCCCACAAATTATCACATTAATAGCAACACCTTAGGCATGCAATCAGGCGTGAGGGATTTGGGCAACCCAGATTGATAGCAATCTGACTTTTGACCACCATGTTGCTTCCATTGTACAAAAAACTTTCTACATGGCCGACGTCATAGGTAAGGTTATCTCATCCAGGGACAAGGAGGTCATAAAATCCCTGTATTCTTCCCTTATAAGGCCCATTATTGAGTACAACACCCTGTTTGGCATGCACAAGAAGCAGCTGGTGAGTCCTCAGATGTTCCTCACCAGGAGACTCCAGGGCCCCAAACATCTACCATATACAGATAGGCTAAAAGCCCTATCCCTCTACTTAGTTTCGTACAGACTCCTCAGAGGTGACCTCTGTCTGGCATACAAGGCGATCTTGGGCCCGTCTTGATGGGACTGCTGCATATCCGCAAGTCAAGCTCCCCACATGCGTGGCCCAAACCTGGTCTGCAACATCAATATGACTTGTTGGTGGGAGAACTTTGTTTCTCAGAGACTTCCCCATCTGTGGAACAGACTCCCTCTCCACGTAAAGCAGAGTACCTCTTTACCCCTTTTTAAGTACAACCTGGATAACTGGATGGGTAGCAGAAAATACACCCCTGGGATTCCACCCATGTCCCTGCTGGACAGGGGCATCAGGTGCTGACTTGTCAAAACATGGGCTAATCTCTTGGCTAGGCTTATAAGGGCCTCAGGGACACCAGCCTAGTAAATTCCTATGATCCTATGACAGAAATAAAGATGTTATAAAAAAGCAAAACCTGTAGATTGTAGGAATAAATTGAATCTCCTCCCTATCAGGTCAGTTATAGACAGAATGCCATTATTTTTTAACCTAAAAATAAGCATCCTCATCCAGTTTGAGGACATTCAGGGATTCTTAAGGAAAGAAGTATAGCAGTTAGGTAACATGGACTATGTTAATAGACTATATTAACTTTCTCTTTTCTCTGTATCTCGCAAAATACTTTGCTAGGTATAAAAAAACTATGCCTTCTTAGTTCTTTTAGGAAACTTGCACCTTCAGCGTACAATTAGCAGAGACAACAAAAACCATCTAGTAACCTAGCCATCTCAAAGACATAGAAGGATAATGCCATGACTACAAACCAGGCAATCTAAATTCACCCAGCAGCTTATGTACCTGTTTGAGATGGCCATGTGGAAGCATTAGTCAGTTCACCTGCTCCTAGGGAGAGGGTGAGGGAATGTGCAGGAGGCACAGTTGTTTTCCAAGCCCTGATGGTGATACAGGGGCTGGAACTGCACCACTGCTGTTGCAGGCTTGGGGCATGCCGACACATGTCACCATATAGATGGGGATATAGCCCATGCCCACCTAATCACCTGATGACATTAGTCCTGCATATTGAGGAGGATGAGCTGAAAGGAAAATACCCTGCAAGCTGCAAGATGGAAGCTTCTTTCCTGGTCTAGTCCCACCATCACACCCCTTAGAACCTGCACATTGGAGAACTGGTCACTCACCATGAGCCCCTCCTGTTGTGGGTACTGCCAGGGGGGTTGCCTTCAGTAGGGGACAGAGAGGATATGATAATGCTGGAGCTGACAGTAGATAATCCAAACGTCAGCAGCAATAGGAAGCAAAACAAAAATATCCAGTAACCTATTGCCTAATGTTAACACAACCAAAAGAGAAAAATGAGAAAAATTTAGTATGCAGCAGCTGGCAAAGTACTGGGATAAACTGCCATTCCCAATAAAGTTAAGCACCATACTTAGTCCTACAAATGGGACTGATAAGCATCTGGGCAATAACATGTACCACCAGAGCGCAGCAGCAGTTCAACCTCCTGAAGGCTAGCGGATTGTAAGCCTGACAAGAAATTCTACAAATTGATGTTAAGACACAGATTGGAGGACATAGTTTAAGAATTATTGATACAGAAAATGAGAAGGGAATAGAACAAAAAACACTGGGATTATGACTGCATATTTTTAGAGTTCATGAAACTGGCTTTTGAGAGTCTAACTATTAATTATGCACTGTGCAGAAGATGACTGCAACTGCAATTTTATGAAACTAGGATGGTCAAATATTTGCACCCAACTTGTCTGTAGCCAAGACTTTGGTAACAATTTTGATAAGAATCTCAAGGAGAGGCAGATATATTGGATAATTAGATTTTGTGTAAGAGTTATATTGGCCATCAATGTCAGGTGTTTATCAAGCAGAATTCTTTGAGCTGTTCTGAGCAGCTGCATGGAGGGATACCACCAGTATTTGGAGGAGAATTCTCATTGGAAGTTAACGTCCCCCATAACTACAAGTTCTTTGATATTAGAAGTTAGGTGTGCGGTCTTGCAGTGGCAGACTGGAGAAAGAGCAGAGATGCAGACACAGGAAAAGTTAGATCATTCTATATTTTTCACCTAACTGGAAAAGATGAGACTCAGAGGAAGTGGTGGATGGAAATTTTTGAATGATAGAATTATATGTTGCATAGTGTCTCAATGTATGATAGTACACTCCGCCTTTACACTTGTCACTTATGGACCCTATCTAACCTATAAATACTAGATCCTGGGTGAATGATTTGAGGACTTGGCCAGAATTCAGCTATAGCTAGCTCATCTGTGTGGACTGCACTGGCCACACATGTATAACAGGTTAATAGAGATGCTGTGGTCAGTGATCATTTATGCAGGCATTTCTACATCTCTGCTTTTACTTCTTCTTTTGTTGCATCCTACTTTTGCTCTTCCCAAACCCCATTCATTCATTCTTTTCTGCTTCTCTAACTCTCCAAATGATCTTTCCACTATTACTTGTACAGAGATTTCACATAAATGTTTGGTTAATACACTGCAGTGCCAAAATGTTGTTGGGTGCTACTTTTGCTGTTCTTGTTGAAATTCTAACTTGATGGCATTTATCCTCTTATGTTCAACAGGTAATAACCTGCAATAGCATTCTTTTTATTACTATATCTTATACCATGCAGATTTAAAGATGTTAAGATTTGCACTGGGTGTGACAAGGATGGACAGGATTAGGAATCAGTATATTAGAGGGTCAGCTCAGGTTGGACGGCTTGGTGACAAAGCCAGAGAGGCAAGATTGCATTGGTTTGGACATGTGCTGAGGAGGGATGATGGGTATATTGGGAAAAGGATGCTAAGGATGGAGCTGCCAGGTAAGAAGAAAAGAGGAAGGCCTAAGATAAGGTTTATGGACGTGGTGAGCGAGGACATGCAGGTGGTTGGTGTGACTGAGCAATATGCAGAGCTCAGAAAGAAATGGAAACAGATGATCCACTGTGGTGACCCCTAATGGGAACAGCTGAAAGAGAAGAAGAAGATACCATGATTTTGTATTTGCCTACAGCCTGTGACATGGCTGAGAAGGGTTCTGGACCAGTCCACCTCCCACAGTTAACAAACTGAAAATAAAATAAACAGATCAATATTTCCCCAAATGTCTGAACTTGGTGTTAGGATATGCAGTGTATAAGCTAAGAAAGGTATTCAAGCATGTTGGGAGCAGGGATAATTGCATTTTATTTGTATTAAGGAGGCAGCCTCCTTTTCAGTGTATAAAGTCATGGAAATGTGGTTAATAAGGGAGCTCATATACAGCAAAAATGTCACTTCAAGTATCATGCAAATTAACTGTTCAGAACTCAGCAGATGATGGAAATATGGCAGTAATTAGTGTACATAACATTTGGGTGGAAGGGTGAGGGGAGGGACAAGTGAATTCAGCAGTTTTTAAAGTCTGAGCTTATGGACCAACCTCAAAACTCTGGGCCCTGTCCCCTGACAGATTGTTAATGAAGGTCACCTGATTTGTGCCTGCAATTTATGCTGAAACAAGTGGGAGAGGAACTGGCAGAGAGGTTAGTGGAGAGGTTCCAGCTGTATGCATGCATGGATAGATCTATAGATGAATGCATTTATTTACTATTTTATTTGTTTCCATTTGTTGACTAAAATAGTCTGACTGAGCTCACTGAAACACTTTTCAGTGCCCCTTCCCCTGGAAGAAAAGCTCCAGCATTTAAATTCAAAATGAAGCTTACAATCAGTAACATACATCAACACGAGACTGCCTAATACAGTATGTAACAAAGTACATATACAAATGTGATTGATAAAAACAGGGTGCAAGAGTAATGTGTTTCATGGAACTAAATGTGTACACATTTCAAAGCCGTAGCTAGGGCAAGGTAAAGGGGGCTGCCACAGCTGCTTCAGTAATAATATTTGGTCCAGGTGAACTAAAAACCCACTCTAAAAACAATACACATATAGAACAACTTTGAGATACCAAATGCCTTAGAATTATCATCATCGGCACTTGGCAGATTTAGGTGGAGTACTAAATTTCAAGTTCACAGCTTCCTTACATCTGACACCTTAGAAGACTCTCCTTAAATTTAAGGAACCATCTTTGTAGCTATTTATTTTCTGCCTATATTTGCCTAATAAAGCATTTGATTCACCATCTTTTGCTGCTGTCACTCTTTATCTTTTGTTGTTTAACGTGCAGACATTTTCTGAATTAAATAAAATCAGTGAAGTTATAAGAAAAAAAAATCATTGTAACCCATGTGTAATTTTTCTGTATTGAAGTTTGATTAATGAAACAGTGTAAGAAACTTCACTGTGTGGAAGATTTTCAGTCAATATATCTCTAGTTAATCACTGTATATTAATCAGATCAGACAAAAGTAGCAGAAGTAGTGAATCTTGTACTGGACAATACAAGATTCGCTACCTCTACTACATTTGTCTGATCTGATTAATATACAGTGATTAACTAGAGATATATGGCTTGAAAATCTTCCACACAGAGAAGGTTCTTACACTGTTTTGTTTTTGAACCCACTACACTTGTTTAGTGGGTTGTTTAGAGATTTCGGGGATACCACAGAGATTACTTGTTTTTTTTTTTTTTGAAGTTTGATTAATGAGCACTTTCGTCCTCTATTTCAGAGTTCTTCACATTACATGAACTTATTTGCAGTGAGACCATCTATCCTTTAGGTTCAGGAATGCATGGTAATAACTGGCTTTTGATTTGGATTGGAGGGCCTTAGCACCAACAGTGTAAAGCTCGGACAGAATATCATATTTCAACATTAATCTAAAACTTGTAATGTATAACCTTTAATCTAAAAATCAGACAATCATTAATGCATATTAAAGGGAAACAGTTTAAGGGTAAATGAATAAATAAAGCTAATGGTGGTCTTATCAAGTAAAGCCTGCTTTTACAGAGCAGACAGGAAGAGAAAGATAATTATTGTATCTCAGTTTTCTTGCCTGCTACATCCCAGTTACTGTCACTTCTCATCCTCAGATTTGCCTAGGGTAGAGTTATACTTGTAACTGAAAGTAAATGGGAAATTGTGGAAAGAGGAATAAAACCTCACATGTTGGTTCTCTCCAATATGCTAGGGGAATGCACCTTTCATCAAAATGTACAACCATGACAGCTTATCTAATTTCATGGTATTGCTGATGGGGGGCAAATTTCAGGATAGCAGATGTCTGATTAGGGTACATATATCAGTCGGCATAGAAGCCTTGGTCTACCATTTCATACAAAGCACTCGGTGGTCCTGATTAGCTGCTGCAGCTCAGTCTTCCCTATTACCATCTCTTCAAAATATCATCTATGAGTCTCTACTCTCATAGGTTCATAGGTATTTACTAGTCTAACGGCAAGGGTCTTTTTAAGCCTAGCCATGCATCCCAAATCTCTGACACATTCTGATACCCTTGATAAGTGTAAGCATGGGCCTGGGAGATGAACCATTTACATGTTACTTCTGTCCATTAGAGACATGGGTGCCAAAGGTCAAAGGACATGGTGTCTCCACTTCTAGTAGTTTGATGCTACAATTTTATAGGCTGATCCAGCCTCAAGAACTCTCCATTCAAAAATGCCTTTGATAAATCAGCATTATAAAATGTAAATACAGCATAATTTTAATGATTAAAGCAACACATTAAATATTCAAGATGGGGAGTCCTGGTGTAAGTAAGCATATTAGTCACAGGAGAACAGGAGGCCAGTTGTGGACAATTATCTTCCTAAAGTATCATTTTACTTGTCCTTCCACTAGAGTACCCCACTTGAGTCCACTCTTGTCGCTCCTCCAACATGTAGCTTGACAGTAATCTTTCCCAGGGTTGACTGACAAAAGCCCTGAGTTGCCAACAATCAAGCAATAATTGTAGTGAGTGTGACTTCATTAACCAGGCAATGAACTTGATCCCATGGAGAAATGACTAATGCTCTGTGTTGAAATGGGGTCCACCCAATCTAGGTCCAAAGGGAACAGCTCCATGGACAGGGATGAACTATTGTTCACTTTACGTTGACTTTTCTTTACTGAAATAATTGCAAACCAAAAACTACAGGGCTAGATTCATGATCCAGCCTTTGTATATGCAAAATACATTTCCACACCATTGTATGTCAGGGCCTTTCTGCCTACTCTATGAAGTAGTATTTTCTAATGTCTTCATTAAATCTTTCCAGTCTTTCCTGCTGTATTTGCCAACCATGCTCCTCCCCACACATGTATAACACATTTATCCCCTTCAAGCCCTTACTGTAACTCTAACTTGCAAAGAGGAATACATACCCTTACAACCAGAATTCCAGAACAATCCTTATAACCCAGTGTTTCTGTATTCTGTTTTCTCACAGTTCTGCCTTCCAATATTGGGCAGTCGCACTTCAGCCTGTTAGAAGATCACATATGATGTATCGACAATCACCCTATATAAAAAATATGTATTTGGGTATATTCTGTTACATCAAAGAAACTTCTCTTCCAATCCCAAAACATCTAAACATTTCAGCAAAAACACATCTCTTTGAATAACACTACATCTAGAATTTTATATACAACAAATTCTCCTCCAAAAGTTTGTTTTTTTTTTTTGCAGGGGGGGCAAGCCCCCCCCCCCCTTACACCCCATCCCACTCAATTAAATATACTAAGTCTGCAGTTGCACAAATTCAGGGAAAAGAGAAACCACACACACAAACTCACAAAACACACACACACACACACACACACTCACTCTAAATCACTGTTGATCCACAAGCTTGTAGCTGGGCATTAGTGAGGTCCAAATGGTGTGCTAGACTAATTTTTCTTGTAACTCCTATTGCCCTAATACCCTAAACCACACCAAGTACAAATCAATGAATATACTTGTGACTGAAAACCCATTTTGTCAAAAAAAAATGTAGAAGTGTGTAAATGGTATTGCTGGTGTCATTTTTGATCATGGGAGTTGTTAGGGACGTACTTTAGAAGATTTTGTACGGAGTGGCAATGCCCACCATCACCATCATCATCACAATGTACCCCCAGATATGTAGATAATTAACTTTGTGCACTAGCACTAATTCACTGGGTGTGGTGATTTTTTTCTTTTCTCCATGTGTGTACAACCCCAGAATTAGAGTACATAACTAAGTGGGGTAAGGGGGAGCTTTCCCCCTGCAAAAAGTTTTTATGGTGTATATGTTTTACAGAATGTTTTCAATGAAATGGTTTTTCAGCCAAAAGTACATTCAGTCATTTGTGCCTATTGTTTTTTTTTTTTTCTTTCAAAGCTACTGTCAATGAAATGATACAGAACATATGTATATATATGTGTGTGTGTGTGTGTTTTATTTAGATGATTGAATGGTGCAATCCCCTCATGGTAAAAAAGCTGGCACAGATGATCAAGAATCATCTGATTGAACATAACCAGCTTTGTTTCTGTGCAAGATCATGAACAGTGGGGATTTCGGAGTTTACCCTTTCTTCACTGTAGAGCAATTTTGGTATTGGTATATATAATTAGCAGGGGATATGGGGGGAGGGTCCTCCTCTGCAAAAATCACTGTTTTTATGGTTGGGAGTTACATTTTTTTTAAAAACATTTCTTGATTTTCTGAAGTTTATGTATGAGTGTACTATGTCTTGATGTAGTGACATATATTTATACATATATATTTACATATATGTTTATATAGGTTACCTTCAGTTTACTGAATGTCCACTTCCCGACATGCAGTTAACCAACAATTCAGATCACCAACATCCGGAAAGCTGATATTTCCCACGTGGTAAGTAACCATTTGGCCATCTACTCAAACTTTGCCCCAAGTGTATTTGTGGAGTTGGTATATTTAGTAAGGGGGTGTGTGGGAGGCATAGCCCCCCCACATTGGTGGGTTTGTTTTCTTTGGGTCGTTCCTTCTGTCGGGATGGCCGAGTGTTTACTCACTGCGTGGTAAATGTTGGTTCTCTGGATGTTGGTGATCTGAAGTGTCAGTAAACTGTGTGTCGGGGAAGTGGATGTTATATATATATATATATATATATATATATATATATAGAGAGAGAGAGAGAGTTAGTTCTAAAAAATCCTGAAGGCCCAAAATCCCAAAACCCAAAATCCTGAGACCAAAATCTTAAAAGTTCAAAATATTGAAAACTCAAACTACTGAAACAATTAGTACTAAAAACACACAGGATACCAGCACTTACTATATTCCAACACAAGTACATACAGAAACAAATAAAAGACAAACCATATTACTTTTCTCCAAGTATAAGCAGGGAGGCAAGCCCCCCCCCCCCACATCCCCTGCTACTTAAATATATCAACTCCGAGATTGCACTTAGTGTAGTGGAGTTCAATCTCAGAGTTGATATATTTAAGTCATAGGCAGGGTATGGGGCACAGCCTCCCACATGAGGGGTGCAGGGGGGCTTGCCCCCTGCTTATAGCTGAATATGTTTCTGTATGTACTTGTACTCGAATATTGTAAGTGTTGGTATCCTGTGTCTTTTTAGTATTATGAGATTCAGTATTTTGAGTTTTCAGTATTTTGAGCTTTCAGAATTTTGTAGTGCGCGCACACACACACATAGACATGCATATGCATTATTTAGGTGTATTTCTTCATATGCAGAACCTCCTGAAGATGTAATAGCTCACAACTGCTGAACAAAATGGAACATACAAGTTGTAACTTTGTCAACCTGCTTTAAAGCCAGGATACAGCTCTTGATGTGTGTATTATACTGTGTGAATCACTCAACAAATTACTTGCAGCATTCATCAATAATGCACTTTCTATCTTCTGTTTATATACTCTTTAACCTTTACCATTTTTGTCCATCATGTAGGCAACCCCCCCTTGTCCCATATGAACCCTCCTCAGTGGTAGAGATAACAAGCATTACATTACATTTGGTTGATAGCTGGAAGAGACAATAAGCACATAGGTCTTCAAGCCCTCATTTCATGCTTTATTTCCATTTCTAGCACATTGTATAGGTTTGCTTCCATTACCTGCGGATGCGCCTTCTAGCTCGCCTTTGATGGTAGTCTCCTTTGGAAAAATCATGTACGTTTGCTGGATGTATGGCCCAGAAGTGTCCCTTCCCATTCTCACTTCTCCCAGCTTTGATGAAACATTCATTTAGTGAAAGGTTGTGTCTCACACTGTTTCTCCAACTTTTATCCTGTTGAGAAATGCAGCATGTTAACTAACCTTCTAGGAACTTCTTTACAGAAAACATTCACAGATTCATGGTTGTCAAACATTAATCTCTGTCTTCTAATTGATGGTACCACTTTTAACCGTATCAGTAATTATGTTTGATAAAGTTATACTTTTATATAGCTAGCTGAAACTCTACAAACCTGATATACTGGTCATTTATGAAACTCGTTCCAGTCCTATATTAAGGATTCAGAAATCATGCCACTCGGATATCCAATATTTACACAATACAAAACCCACAAAGGTGCAGTCAGGGTTGTCATAATTTTCACCAGTTCACCCTTTCAGTCACTGAGTTTCTTCTCCCCACCCCACACACAAAGTGGGTCCCTGTCTTTTTGTCAGTTAAAATTAGTAAAGTGAAAAAAAAGCAATGACTATTTTCCATTTTTGATGTTAGAGGTTAACCAGGAGAATAGATAAAAAATTAACTGAAAGTACCTGGTGATGACTACATAGACCAGGGCAAAATTACAGATGAATATATTTAGCTATATGTCTATTTATATGGCTTGACACAGCTTAAAAATGAAACCACTAGAATCAAGCTAATATCAAAGAAAGACAGGAAGTATCATCACACCTGGAAATGCTAAGTATGTAGAGTTATGACAGATGCATTCAGTGAGCATCTGCCAGTATTTACGTGTTAGACACAGCATATCAATATTTATTTATTTATTTATTTATTTATTTTCAGTTTGATTTCCGGGGAAGTCCACTGGGCCAAGAAGTGCCCATTTTCAGTGGAGGCCCAGGGAGAAAAGCTCCATGTGCAATACAGTACAATAAAGGTTACAAAATACAAAAAAGGTTACATAATGAATGAGATGAAATACAAGAGTAAGATTCATACATTCAAAAAAAAATAGCAAGCGTAATATACATCATGAGACAATTTAAAAAGCAAAACACTATTTTTTTTTTTTTTTTTTTTTTTGTTACTCTTAGGAAATTCACAATATTTACAAGCTTGGAGTTTATTTAAAGTCAACTAGTTCAGGTTCTTTAGAGAAATTAGAATAGGGTTAAGAGTAAAGTAGAGAGCTTAGTGGGAAGAGTTAGGTAGGGTGAAAGCAGGAGCATTTCCATTTGGAAGATACGTGTAGGAAGAGTTGGTTTTTGAAGGATTCAATGTTAGGTATAGTCCTAAGAGAAGAGGGAGAGAGTTCCAATTTTTACCTAGAGAGAAGGAGAGTAGAAGCTGGCCGGCGGGACGTTTGGGTTTGTGAATGGAGATTAGGTTTTGGTGTTCAGATCTCAGAGATCTGTTTGGGATGTAAGAGGGAAGAATGTTCTTTAAGGCTGGGAATTTATCAGGGGAGAATATTAATTTGTGAGCGCAGGTTAGTTGAAGATAGTCTAGGTGGTTAGGGAGTTCTAACCAATTCAGAGATTGAAGGCAGAGGCAGTGGTGAATTGATGTTTTGGATTTAGTGGCAAATTTGGAGATCTTATTATAGCAAGCTTCAAGTTTAGAGGTGTTGGAAGTGGACAGATTGGTTAGTAGAGGGGCTCCATATAGAAGAGAAGGTAGGAGGTAGGTGATTGCCAGGGTGTGCCTAGAGGAGTTGGAAAGAAATTGATTGTTCCTATATAGCATACCTAGCTTTTGGTGGGTTTTCTTTATGTTATGTTGAATGTGAAGATCGAATTTGAGGTGTTCGTCTAAGGTAATGCCAAGGAGTTTTGCAGAGGGGACTACTTCTATAGCAGTGTTTGATTGGCTTAGGACATTGAAAGTGTTTTTGTCAAAGGAGGAAACCTTGGCGGGAAGGAAAATTATTATTTTAGATTTATTGGAGTTGAGGGAAAGGTGGTTTTGGTGCATCCAGTTCTCTGTAATGCTATTTGTGTTTTAGTCAGTAGTTCAGGAATGTTGGGGGTGGCACAGACCAAGGTAGAGTCATCAGCATATTGGATGACCGTAGTGTCAGGGATGATGGTGCAAAGGTTATTTATAAAGATGTTATAAAGCATGGGTCCGAGGATGGATCCTTGAGGAACTCCAGTGGGTGTAGGCAAGAAGGAAGAGGAGGAGTTCTTCCATTTGACAGCTTGAGATCTCTCAGATAGGTACCTGGAGAACCAGGATAGAGTATTAGGGGAGAGATTAAAGTTGGCAAGATGAAGGAGAAGGTGTGTATGGGAGATGGTGTTGAAGGCTTTAGAAAGATCTAGCAGTACTGTGGATACAAAGAGTCCAGAGTCTCAAGCTAGACTGACGGTTTCTAGGAAGAATAGTAGGGCAGGTATGGTACTGTGGCCAGGACGGAAGCCGTGCTAGGTGGGAGTTAAAAGGTGATTCTGAATTAGGTAAGGCAAAAGTTGGTGGTGGACACATTTTTCTAGAATTTTAGATATTGGTGAGAGGAGGGCAATGGGGCGAAAGTTAGAAATAGACGTGTTTTTGCCTCCTTTGTGTAGAGGAAGAATGTAGGCTGAACGCCAGAGTTTGGGCACATATGATTCATTTAAGGATCTATTAATCAAGATACTGATTGGGAGAGCAATACCTTCAGCTGCACATTTGAGGAAGGAGGAGGGTATGTTGTCTGGAGCATTTGAGCAAGGCTTTAATTTGGATAAAAGCTTTTTTATAAAAATGGTGGATACAGGTTTGAGATGGAAATTTAGGGGATTGTTATTTGGGTTGTTGGGTGTTGTGTGGTGGGAGTTAGGTGGATTCTTATTTGGGAATGTTTTGGTTAGCTTAGCTATGGATTCGGTAAAGAAGGTGTTGAAATGGGAGCAGAGTTCACTATCAGTTAAACTAGGATCAGGGCAGGGGTTATTCCTAGATCCAGGCTGGAGAAGGGAGTTGACTGATTTCCAGAATAGTTTAGGGTTCTTGTTGTTGTTGGACTGAAGTTTATTATAGTAGTTTTTTTTGTCCTTGGTAATAAGTTTCTTTTACTTGGTTGCGGAGTTGTGTGTATTGGAGCAAGGCAGAGGACAGTTTACTTTTCTGGTAAAGCTTCCAGTATTTGTCTCTGAGACGCATAATTTGTTTAGTTTCTTTGGAGAGCCAGGGAGCAGAATTGGCTTTGATTTGTTTGCTTCTTAGAGGGGCTAGGGAGTTAAGAGTATTTAAGAAGATAGAGTTAAAATGCTCTACAGTGTTGTCGAGAGGGAGAGTGTTTAAGATTTGCCAGTTAATTTGTTTAAAGATGTTAGAAAAAATTAAAGGGTTGAAGTTGCTGAGGTTATGAGTTTGAATATAGACATGTTGGTGTTGGATGGAGCTTGTTGATCGATGGATGAAGGCAGGGAAATGGTCACTGAAGGTGTCAGGGATGGTGCCAGAGAGAATGATTTTGTTTGGATGGGAGACCAGTATCCAATCTATGATGGAACCTGGAGGATGGTTTTTATTAGGGTGAGTTGTTGAATGGATTACTTGGGTGAAGTTATAAAGGTTAATGGATAGTGAAGGAGATGGTGTGTTGATTTTATTCCAGTCAATATTGACATTACCTAGAATAAAGGTTTCATATTTTATTTCAGTTGAGGCCCAGTGAAGAATATCTTCAAGGGTGGAGATATTGTTGCCAGGGGAGATGTATATGGAAATTATGCAGATGTTTTTATGTTTATTCAACCTGAGAAGGCCTGTTGTGATTTCAGAATTTTTGAATTGAGGGGTATGGATTTGAAGAGGAATTAAGGAGAGAAGATTGGAGTAGATTAGAGCAGAGCCTCCACCTTTTTTATTTATGCAGTCACTTCTGAGGATGTGGTAACCTGGAGGTAAGATTTCTGAGTCAGAAATATGGGGTTTCAGCCAGGTTTCGGGTATGGCTAAGATGTCAGGTTGGTTGTGATTAATCCAAGCTTGGACCTGGTGAAATTTGTTGTTAAGGCTCTGGGCATTGATAGTGAAGATCTTAAGAGTGCTAAGAGAGGTAGTGGGTGGAGAAGGGAAAGGGGAGGAAGTCTTATTTATAGTGGGAGAAGAAGAGGGTGGAGGGATGGAGTAGTCTGTGCTGAGGCAGGGGCCAGGGTTTGGATGAATGTCTCCAGATAAGGCTAGGACGTTACAGGTGATAGGTTTTGGCCTTTGGTGTTTGCATGGTAAGTAGAAATTTAAGAGAGAGTGTTTTTACAGAGATAGGGAATAGCTTGAGATGGAAAAGGTGCAGTGGGTTGGGAAGGATAAGGGAGGAGGATATGGTGTGGAAGTGAGAGAGTAGGGAGGATTGAAGTTGGGTGTTAGGGATAGTTTGAGTAGGAGGAAGGAATTGGGGAGCTTTATGGAAGTAAGCAGTAGCAAGATACAGAGGTATTACTAAGAAGAGAAGGAAGCAGGGGAGTTGGATAGTGAAGGGAATTTGGGAAGGCATGTTTAGAAATGGGTGGGGTAATTAATGAGGTAGAGAAAGAAATTTAATATGCTAGTTGAGAAGGGAAGGTGCAGAAAATGGATGGATAGAGTTAAAATAGAGGGCAATGACAGGGGAAGACTAAGTGTATAGAGGTGTAGGAATTGGAGTGGGAGGAGTAGTAGTGGGTGTGGAAGTAAGAGGAGGAGTATTATTTGATGAAAGAATTGGGGAGGGGTAGTTATAACAGGACTGTGATTGGATAATAGAATGGGGAGGGGTAGTAAATGAGAGGGCTGAGATTGGATGATAGATGTGGTAGGAGAGGTAAGTTAGGAATAAATGTAGAGGTGCTGGGGGCGGGTGGAATTTGGGGGCAGGGTAGGGGAGCGGAGTGAGCCTGTAGGGTGAACGGAGTGGGTTGAGACAGAGGCGTATGTTGTCAAGAGAGACAATCAGTAAAGTAAGGAGAGTGCAGGTAAGTCAGAAGGTAAGAGGTATGGAAGAGAGATAAGAGGCTTAGAAAGAATGGAAGTAGTATATTTGAGGAGTAGCCAGTGATGTAAGATGCCTTAAGACAGTGAAGATTGGAAAGCCAGTGGGACAAGAGAAGCAGGGGACTTAGTCGGGTTGATAGCAAGGAGGGTGTGGAAAGGTCAGTGAGCCTATGTGAGGAGATAAGGAGGAGAAATGTGTAGACTAAAAAGGCAAGAAATCTGGTATAAGGGCGCCACCTAGTGGTCTGATACCTAATTACAAGTATGTAAGTCAGCTATGGGGTATCTAGTTGAGGGAGAAAGGGAGATGAGTTTGTGAGTACTAGGAGTCTAAGAAAAAGAACAAGAGTGGGGAAGAAAAGGGGAAAGGAATAAATGGCTAAAATATATGAGTAGGGGTAAGAGGAATGCTAGAAGAGGGGGGTAGTTTGGCTGCTGGTTGCCCCGACTGGGATCTTGCCTAACCTAGCAGTGTATATATAACACAATGTTATGGCTACAGTCTTTTAAGTAGGGACCACATACTTTCACTTTCTTTTCAGGGAGGTCACCCAGGGAGCTGGTAGTGAAATTCTTTGCTCGGTATTAATTCCTTGGGCAATAGGCAGATTACATTCAGTAGGTTAGGTGCAGGGACATGTAGGACCTCAAAGGCAGATTATTGGAGAGATGAGTACTACTAAACATTCCCATGCTGACTTCCTTACTAAAGAAGGAAATACAAGTAACTTCTACTCTTCAGGAATAATCATTCAGATTAGATGGACTCCAGGAAGACTTTCAACTACAACAAGAGTTCTGCTCCATTTTCATAGCCCATCTGTGACAAGGAGTTACCTTAATAGGAGATGTATGAATGATCACTGCTGCAGTAGCTGCTTCCTCTTTCCACACCTTATTTTTTGATCACTATGATGTATATCAGCAGTTGCATTTGGTTTTATCTGCAGTACCAGAAAGACTCCTTCCCCAACATTTCTATCCACTCATCGACCCAAGGCATAGGGTGATTGTCAAATATAAAATACTAATCAGCTTCTTGAAATCATAAAAGATCCATAAATCTCAAGAATTCCTTAAATAGAAACACAAAACCATTTAATGCAAAAAAAAAAAAAAATATATATATATATATATATATATATATATATATATATATATATTTATTGACAACTTAACCTAGTACCGAGGAAATGTAGCTTTCCAGCCTTAAGAGTGGTACACACTTTCCTTAATGAAACACAACTCAACAAAATGAGAAAACTAATTGTACAGGAACATATATTAATGCTCTCAAATATTTACTGTTTCATCATTCTCCCATGAAACTTTGATACAGAATGAAACATTGCTCTCAATTCATAACTCTATGCCCCCCCCCTGGAACATACATATAAAAACTATATCTTCCCCGTTGATTGCATATGAAATAAAACACTGCATGTCCTAAACAAACAAACCTTGGAGCTTATAGTGCCACTAAAAGTTTCCAAAATTTCACAGAATTCTAGACTAAGACCTACATGTCAGTTTATAAAAATAAAGAGATACTACCAGTCACAGCCACTCAGTATCACAGTAATCCTGGACTGTTTCTGAATACTGCTGTGACAACCCTCCACTGGACCAGTAATCAAGGAGCCTCAATCCTCACCACTGGCACCTGTGGGTGAATAACAAGTACACACACAGTATTTCCAGATGCAGGTATCTGCATCAAGTGCAATTTCCCTTAAGAGCACACAGAGATCACAGTCAGTCCGGGGCTGGTTTCTCCCTCTTTCTCCAGATCCCCAGTAAGACTCCCCATTGGCACACCTATAGAGCTGAGATCTCGGCTGAGTGACCAAGTTAAGATCTCTTGCACCCTCTCTATCCAATCAGTGCTTCATGTCCCTGCCCAAGTAGCTGACACACACACACTTTAAGGTTTGATTTACATATACACATACTTGGGAGTGGCTGTCACAGGTTTACTAGCTATTCTCCCGTCTGCCCAGACTATAAGGTAGTTTTCACTGCCACCAGTCACTCCAAGACAGCTGCTTTAAGGCCCGTAACAAAGGATGACCAATTTTACTGAGTAATGTTAATGTCAATACAAATACTAGTTTGACCAACAGCAAGGCTATTAGGAGTGGCCCACAAAATGTCACCAAATAAATATGCAAGTACTCTCAAAACAGAAATATCTCTACACAGATCAGCCACAATGAAAGGTTTAAATGTATTTAATAATAATAAAAGAACAAGACAATACTAAATATATATTCACAGTGACATCAGAGTTAAAAACCACAGGAAATATTTAAAACAGTGCAGAACAGTCTCAAATAAATAAAGAAACATATCTAAACTAAGCTTCACTATATTCCTGACTATATCTAACAGAATTATATTATTCCCTAGTAACTTACTTACTTACTATAGAGCAAGGCAGATGTGGTGAATGTTTTATCTTGTTGTTGTCAGGTCCAACACAGAATACAGAACACTCTATCTCACTAAGAGATTTTTCAAAATAATATCTAAAGTATTACTGCTGAGATAGCTTTCAGGATGACATCACTTATTGTCATCTAACTTCTAGTTCCCAGACAAAACAACCATTGATGGCAGCTGGTAGAATTTAGCATCTATCTGTAAAACTACATAGGCAACACAAACACCTGTACAGAGCAGTTTAATATACACCTGACATACAGTTCTAATACATTTGTAACACCAGTATATTCTATAAATTAGTTTGATATTCACAAATGACATATAATTATTTACTAAATTCCAACTAACTGTGCTGGCAGTATCTCCTTTCATTACCCCCCCCCCACTTCAAAGACACAAGCTAGTTTTTCAAGTGACCCTCGAGAAACACTGCTTGAGAGGAATGAGCCTATCTGGGAATACATTACCCCATTCCCTGTCTTGAGATTCCAGCTGCCTTGGCACTGCTGACCCCAGTACAGTGCTGCACTTTCATATCATATGCCTGCATCCCTAGGCTCCACCATAGTAACTTGGGATTTTGCTGGCTGGCTTGCTGTAGCCATAGATCCCCTTCAGACTCCTCCTGCCTCCTACTGCAAATACTTAGCACCAGGGACTCCCTACCATGGTAAGGTTTCTTGCTGTTAACATGATACAGTTTGTGCCCCTGCCACCTGCCTAGCAGTTCTACCATGTGTCACTGACCTTCCTTACCATTTTGAAGGGTCCCTCCCAGGCTGCCTGTAGCTTATTGTGCATTCCTGCCATACCAGATGTTTTATGTTGCTGGGCTCCTGCCAGGATCTCCTGGTCCAAGACCATGAGCTCCCTAAGCCTTGCCCTGAGGTTTAGGACATATGCCACATGTACCTTACAAGACACCTGCAACAGCTGAAAAGACCACAGAAGTACCTCACCAAGAGGATCACTGGCCTCAAACAGATGGCCTATGCAGCTCGACTGAAGAAACTCCAGTTGTACTCTGTTGCATACCGCCTACTCAGAGGTGATCTCTGCCTGACATACAAGACCATGTCCAACTCAGAATTGATGGACATGCTCCACCTAAAGAAAACCTTATCCCCTCGAGCCACACACTCTAGGGATCTAAACCTCACCACAACAATAAATAGGATGTGCTGGAGGGATAGATTCCTGTCCCAGGGACTTCCCATGCTTTGGAATAAGATCCCAATCTACATTAGGCAGAGCTCTTCGCTAACACTCTTCAAAAGAAACCTTGATGAGTGGATGGGAAACAGAAAGTTTACCTCAGGGATCACTTCAGCTGGACAGAGGCACAGGGAACTAATCTAAGGGGGCAGCGAAAGCCAACACATTCTGGCTAGGCTTATAAATGCCTTCAGGCAGATAGCCTAATACCCACCTATGAACCTATGAACAGACTCCTTGTGGATTCACACTCACCCTCCCATTCTTCACGAATCAACTCTAGAGGTCCCCTCTCCCTATGCCCATACAACAGCTTAAATCGTGAAAAATCTGTGGATTCCTGGGGAACCTCTGTGTAAGCAAACAACAGATGAGGCAAATATTTGTCCCACTCTCTCTCTTAAACTGGTTAGCAAATGCCCGCAGCATGGTCTTTAGTTTAGAGTTTAACCTCTCCACCAGACCATTAGTCCAGGCATGGTAGAGGGTGGTCTTTAGGTGATTCACCCCACAGTGCTCCCACAGACAAGCCAGCAGGCCAGACATGAAACTGGCACCTCTGTCAGTCAGTATTTCTTTTGAAAGACCTACCCTGTTGAAAATCCCTAACAAAGCATTTGCCACCTTTCTGCCTCAATGTAGGACAGGGCCACTGTTTCAGGGTATCTGGTGGCATAATCCACTACCACTAGGATACACTTTTTCCCTGTGGAACTTTGGGTACTCAGAGGCCACACAATATCCATAGCTACCATCTGAAATGGCTCCTCAATCACAGGCAAAGGCATCAAAAGAGTTTTAACCTTGTCTCCTGCCTTGTCTATGTTTTGGCACTGCTCACAGTTCCTACAGTACCTTGTTACAGCCCTTGAAATTGCAGGCCAATAAAAGCTCTGCATAATATGTCTCTTAGTACACTTTATGGCCATATGGCCTACAAAGGGGATGTCATGGGCTATGGCTAGAAGTGCCAGAGAGTAGGCTCTGGGCAATACCAACTGCTGTATTCTCTCACATTCTAGCCCTCCCTCAGGGGTCCACTCTCTATACAGTAACCCTTTGTCCCAGTATACAGATTCCCATTTTCCTTGAGAATTGGGTGCCTCCCAAACTACCTCCCTCAAGCCTTGTAAGGTAGGGTCTGAGAGTTGAGCCTGTCTCAACTCTCTCTTTGTAACCCTTCCCAGCTCCCATTCCACAGGAAGTCTGGTATCCTCTGACAGCGGTGCCTCACTGTCAGCCTGGGTACTACTACTCACCTCTGCCCTTGCAGTCACTCTGTCCAAGGGAGCATCAGTACCCTCTAGCAGCTGTGGCTCACCCTCAAGTCTCACTGCTACAGGGTAGCTCCCTCCCTGAAGTAGCCACCTCACCAGTCCTGGCTTCAAGTGTACGGTCTGTCTGCCCCCCCCCCCAGGCTACCTGACCTACATGCTTGTCTCCAAGCCTGTGCGTCACTGCATGCACTCAAGGTACTGCATTATCAGAATCATTCCCTATCAGGACATCTGCAGGGATATCCTCAAACACACCTACTTGCTTGCTTTCTTTTCCACCCTCCCATTCAAGGTGAACCCTAGACAAAGATATTTGGAATGGGGTCTACTACAGTCTAGACTGTAGTAGACTGCCCAAGCAAGTAGTGCTCCTCTTTAACCATTGCAAGCTTCACAATTGTTAGGTCAGAGGCTGTCTCTGTCTTAGCAGTGGCCTGTTTCCCATCTTCTAAGATACCTTTTGTGGTAGTTTGGTACCCTTGTTGTCTCCAGACAACTTACCACTGGTATTCTGTCATTCCCACTTGCTGGATCCCCTACCTTTTGTTCCCCACCTTGCCTCTGTGGTCATCTATATGCTACATGGCCCCACTGGTTACATTTAAAACATTTAACTCTTGATCCTGGCTGTGTACCTGAACTAGTGTCTTCCCCTGTTACTGGCAGACTCTGTTGGGGCAGTTTAGACTGCCCACCATGAGTTCCCTTAGACTCATGTGCATCCCTGGGTATCCCTTTCCTGTGCAGTGATGCCCTGCTTGCTAGGTATAGGTCTCCTTTTTTCCCAAAATCATCTGAGGTATTGCGTTCCCTGTCTGCCAGCCAGATTCCTATGTCCTCAGGCAATGTGCTATGTGCTTGTTCCCTAACCAAAACGTCTGCCAGCCCTTCAAAAGTGGTGACCTGACACCAGCTCACCCACTTAGGAAAATATGTGCTTAACTCTGCAACACAATCACACACACTTTCATCTGCCTTGCACCTATGCTCACAAAACATTTTTCTATAAGCTTCAGGTGTTAACTTAAAACACTCTAATAAACAAATTTTAACTGTATTATAATTTAAACAATCAGTATCAGACAATTTAGAAACAGCAGTTTCCTTTTTATGTTTCCTTTCAGCTTTACAATGGATTAAGAGGGTCAGGAACCATACCCAGAGCCATTGGTCAGCATTATATGGTTTACATGCCCTTTCAAACATATGAATAAAACTATCCAAATTATCACCCTCTGTAAATTGTGGAAGACATTTACTGACCTTGATTGCTTCTGGGGTTTGGCTATTCCCTTCCCCATTACCTCCGTCACCCTGACAAAGAGTCAGAATTTCCTTTTTATGTTGCTTCTGCCTCTCATTTTCTTTGGTTTCCAGACAACTCAGTCTCTCTGCTGATTCTAATTCCAAATGCTTGGCTTTCAGTTCAGTTCTCTTTAACTCCAAATGGAATTTTAAGTCCTCTGAGGCAAAATGGAGCTGTCCATTTTGTGAGAGTCGTGCATCCCCAAGGCCAGTCTGGTTGTCCTCTGTGTTGATAGTCTGTGATGCAGCTGTGGCTAAGGCTGCAATAATTTCTGCTTTAGTCAGGTTAGCATGTACCAGTCTTTTGGCTTGGCACATCTCAACCAAATGGTTCCTTGTCAGTTTGCCAAAATCCTCCACTGACATCCTTGCCTGCTCTCCCTGACTGACTAAGCTAACAAAAATATATATAAAACTATTGTGATACGAAACTCTGTCTACTGTGTGGCTGCTTGAGAGTACAAACACCTTCTTTAGGATCATAGGATCATAAGAGATTACTAGGCTAATGGCCCTGGGGTCCCTTACAAACCTCACCAAGAGTTTATCCCCAAAGAGAAAAGAAAAGAAACTTCAATCAGCACCTGTTGCCCCTGTCAGTGAGGGACACAGGAGGAACCACTGGGTCATATTTGTGGCTTCTCATCCATTCATCAAAGTTGCGCTTGAAGAGGGTCAGCGACGTACTTGATGCATATGGGGAGTCTATTCCAGAGATGGGGCAGCCTCTGGAAGACAAGACCTGTCTCTCCAGCAGGTTTTGTTAATGTCACATATTAGGCCTTTTGATCTGGTAATGTGTGAGGAGTTAGACTTACAGATATGGAGCATCTCTAGTAGAGCAGGGTCTGAGTTTGCCTTGTAGGTGAGACACAGATCACCTCTGAGCAATCTGTGCAGTACCGAGCAGAGTGATAGTGATTTAAGCCTGTCCACATAGGACAGGTGTTGGAGGCCATGGATTCTATTTGTGAGGTATTTCTGTGGCCTTTCCAGTTGGTGCAGGTGTTTGAAGAGGTACATACCAAACAGGGTGTTGTACTCAATTATTGGCATAATGAGGGAGAAGTACAGAGAGGTAATAACCTCCTTTTTCTGGATGCAATCCCTTTACCTATGAGGTGAACCAAGTAAAAGGCTTTTCTTACCACTGCCGCTACATGATGCTCAAATGTGAGATTGTTGTCAACCTGTGTACCATCTTTTACCACAAGTTGTGCACTTGGGAGGTTGCCACTGATGTGGTAATCAGTAGGGGCCATGTTTTTTCAGAATGGTATGATAATATATTTTCTTGCATTTAACTTAAGGCCATGACTTTGGCACCAGTCATTTGTTGCTGTGAGACCCTCTTGTAGTATGTTAACATCATTTGGGGAGTCAATGACATCACCCAACTTACAGTCATCTGCAAACTTGTTCAGCCACAAGCCTTTTGTCTTGGACCTCTGAGAGGTATATGCCAAACAGTAGGTGTTCCAGGACAGATCCCTGGGGAACATCACTAGTGACAGGTCTGCTGTCAGGGGTGAAGGCACCTATTTTGAATTTGTGGGTCCTATCGGTGAGCCAGTTGGCCACCCACCTGATGAGATAGGGATTTATTCCTAGTTGTGTTCACTTTTAGATGATGCCTGAGTGGGTGGTTGTATTAAAGGCTTTGGCTAAGTCAATGTAAGATATATGTACTGGCTTTCCCTCATCCAGTCCTTTGGTGACAGTCTCAAAAAAGTCAACCAGGTTCAACAGGCAAGCTCTCCCCTTGATGAATGTAAAATGGGTGGGGTCAAGTGCTTTTAGATTGCCTATGTCCTTGTTTATGAGGTCCATATTAAAATGCTCCACAGCTTCACAGATCAGACTTGTCAAGCTAATGGAGCGATAGTTTCCAGGGTCAGTAGTGGCACCACCTTTGTGCAAAGGGATGACTTAGGTTGTGGTTGAATAGGGTGCTCAATGACGCAGCTAGTTCTTGCTGGAGATGTTGCAGAATACAGCCTGGGATATTATGAGGTCCCATGGAAGCTGTGTTCTTTGCCTTGGATCGGGCCTTTAACACTTGATCTATGGAGATGTGAGGTATGGGACAAGTATTGAGGATGTTGAATGGGCCTTTGGGAGGGGCAGGGGAGGTGAAGTGTGTACTGAACCTATCTGCTAGCAGGTTGAATAAGTCAACAGTATAAGTGTAAATGGTACCGTTAAGCACTAACTTGGAACAAACCTGGGCTTTCCAATGGAGGTTCCTGACATAACTGAAAAAGGTTTTGTGGTTAGCCTTTGTTTCAGAGGCTAGTTTTGATTCATAATTGGCTTTAGAGCTGAGAGACCTGGATACACAAGTCCACTAGTGATCTAATTTGCTTGTTGAGGTTAAGGAGGGAGTTTTTCCAATTGGGAATTTGTGCCTTTTTACCCTTGGACAACAGTTTCTTCCATTTGTTGTAAAGCCTGTTGATAGAGGATGTCCACCAGATAGGTTTGTGTTTCCTTGAGGAGCAGGTTTTAGTTCTGTTGGGTATGGCTGGTTCCATGCAATTGTACAGGTGCTTGTATACTGCACTGGCATACTGTTCAGCATATTTATCTGCATTCTCTGAGGAGGGTTGTGGTGTGAAGTTACTTTTACCCTCCCTTAGAAGGTTGTAGTTAGCTTTTGAGAAGTTTTTTAGCCTGGTTACAGCTGGGGGGAGGGGTTGGATGGGATGCACACTAACAGTTGGATGGGATACACACTAACAGCACTTCCAATGAGACAGACCAATGGTCTGATCTCACCAGGGAATACCTTACTATGGGGGTGATGCAGCAGTCACCCATGTTGGTGAGAACCAAATCTAGAATGTTGTCTTGTGGGGGATGAGACAAGCTGGTCTAGTGCATTAGAATTGATGAAGTCAAGGAATTGCTGGGTGAGTGCATTAGAGCAGGAATAGTTCACCCAGTCTATGGTGGTGTAGTTGACGTCACCAAATATCAGTGTGTTAGGGGGGTAACTTGATGAAGTCAAGTAGATCCAGGTAGGAGGAGTGGGTGTCCTGAGTCATGGAGTGGGGGGTCTATAGCTGGCTATAACTTGGATGGGTGTCTTGCCAATTGTCAGTTGCACCTGGAGAAGTTCTAGTGCATCACATTGTCAAACCAGTCTGGAGGGCTTGTCTTTAATGAAAATAGAAAGTCCACGTCACTTAGTCTTCCCGACCTTGCGTCTCTAGCTGCATTGAAGCATCTTTTATGGCCTCGCCTATAAAGTAATTTCATTAAAAATATTTTTCGAAAGTTTGCTGGATTGAAGTTAACCTCCTGTATTCCAGTTTCCACTGTTAAAATATATACATTTAAACAGTTACAATAGTGCGTCTACATTTCTGTTCTCTTCCAGTAGGGCACACTGTGGATACATTTTAAACACAACACTTTGCAAATACCTTTTCATCATAAACATCTGTACAGAGCAGTTTGATATACACATGACACACAGTTCTAATACATTTATAATACAAGCATCTTATATGACTTACACTTCTAATACATTTGTAATACAAGCATCTTGTAGTTTGATATTCACAAATGACATATAATTATTTACAAAATTCCAGCTAGCTGTGCTGGCAGTATCTCCTCTCGTCACATGTGTATCAAGTTTTTTGAACTTTTGGACGTCAAGGGCTCCAAATTCTGATTCTTAATCAACCATGTATGAAGTAGTAAATCAGTTTTGTCCATATTTTGTAAATATGTCTTCACTCCTCCTGTCAGCTTCTTGCTAGTAGCCTCTTCACAACAGCATTTTATACCTTCCATAGGTACTGAGAAACATTATCAAGGATCCTCTTTGAAAACATTGATAAAACATTACTTGTAAAACCATGTGAAAATCTTTTTTTTTTCCAAAATGTTTTTATTCAATTTATTGCAATAGATAAAATATAAATTTATAAAATTAAGAAGCAAATGGTGTAATTAGAAAGTAGAATGCCAAGATGTTTTGTGGAGACTGTTAGTAGATAAATTACCATTAAAAGGAAATGTGCTATATAAAAAGAAAAGTGATATGTTTATGTTTACATTATCAGTAAGGAGAAACTACAGAACATGTGTTTTTATAATTAAACTACAGAACATGAGTTTTTATAATTAAACTACAGAACATGGGTTTTTTGAAATGTAAAAAGAAATTATGGGGAAACTATGTAAAGAAGATTTTTTTGAAGATATAAAATAAGTGGATAAATGAAACATGTGTATGATTAAATATGGGTATTATAAGAATACAAGTAAATAATATGTTAAAGGAAAAGATTAACATTTATTTACATCATATGGTTATATGAAATGAAAGAATAAAAGAAATTATGTTTAATGGTAAATGGATTTTAGCAACAATATTAAGTAAAATCATATGATGGTTATGGAAAGAGGATTGGGGGTCTAATAGGTACAAAATGTTAATATGATTGTAAAGGAAATTATGAATATGAGTAAATATATGTGTATATGTATATATCTGTGCATTTGTAAATATGTAAATATGTTGTAAACAAGAATTCTTTTTATATATAAATAAAGGACCCCTCCTCTTTGGAGTTGCAAGATGGTGCTGGAGGGCAAGGATGAGGCCTAAGGGAAGCAATAGCGAGGAGGAGGAGGAAAGAAAACCTATGGCAAGTCTGGAGGTGGAACGTGACAATCTGGAGAATAATTGTTCAGTATGGAGCTTCAGAATGTAAATAAAGATTCCTGTCTGGTGGATGTTACACATGAGCAGGGTTTAGCTGTCTACACGGATATGCAAGTAAGTGAATATGTTGAAGTGGTGCAGATAGCTGATTCGAAATCAGGAGGGCTTGCACATGATGTTCTGCTTAAAGTAACTGAGCAGGATAATCCAGGTGACAGCTCTGTTGTTGTTTCATATGGGGAGATGGCAGATATTTTTTTCAAAACAGCTGTGGATGGTCATGTGGAAAAGAAACCAGGTGACGTGGCAGCAGAGAATGCAGCAGTGACAGAAAGTAAAAGAGGAAAGCAAAAACAAACTAACAAACTGAGAAAGTGTCTGGTTTTGTGGCAGCAGATAATGCAATAACTAAACCTTATGTATGAGTGACAGCAGGCAAACAAGGAAAGCAGCAGCAAATTGTAAGTAAAACTGTTTTTAAAAAGAACACCAACTGTGAGAATAACAACAATAAATGACAATATAATATTCAGATATTATGTATGGGCCAATGTGGTAACTGTTCTGGGTTTTAAAGCTCAAGAAATCTGATCTTTTGTATATCTTGTGACAGAGACGTTTTGTGACATAACATTTTAAACTGATGGATTGCTGATGAAATTTGTAGAACAATTATTTGTTTTCTGGTAGTAAATTATGTGTTAAAAATGTTACTTTGCAGTTTAGAAATGATGAAGGGGAAGAAGACTTTAAAACTGCATGCAGGGTCTGTGTGAAACTATTGATAATGTTGTAAATGTTACAGATGAGAGAAACATATGGAATAGAGGGTGGAGGCTGGAAGCTGTTATGAAATGTGAAAAAAAAAACATAGTGACACATTTACCAAGTGTTATTTTTGTGACTGGTCATAGGGGTGGATTTAGATATGCTGGCCAGTGTAAATTCTGTTTCTTTTGTTGGAGCTTTTCTCATTTAATTAATGGCTTATGACAAGGTACAATGTAACCAATTTGAAGAAAAAGCAAGAATGTGTGTGTGTGTGCAAAAAAAAGAGCACTTTTGGATGGATTGTCAAGAGCAAACATTAAATAATTAATGCAATAGTCAGTGAAATATCTTATAAAATGAAAGATGCTAGATATATGATGCAAATGGAGGTGGCAATTCCAATAGTTTTGACATACGCAGACGATATAGGGAAGTGTTGGTTTGTCTGAATGGATGTTTAAAAAAAATAAGAATGACCTTAAGTAAAGTTAAAAGGAAGGGTTTGGGTGTTGTGGTGAAAACTGGTCTCTGTATTTTTTCAATGAATAAGGCGTCTTTGTTAGGGATAAAATTTAGGGAGAAGGATGTAGTTATGATATAGTGGGAGAATCTGATAAAATAAGTTAAAGAAATCTGTCTTCTGTGCTAGATGTAAAAATTAGCATTCAGGAAAAAAGTTTGTCTGCATATTTGTGAAATGTTTATGTGATCCCACAAAAATATGAGAAGGAAATTGTGCAGTTGGTGTTTTCTTTGATATGGGGTTCAAGATTAAACCCAGTGAATAGAGGTGTGTTGTATATGAGTGAAGATGTAGATGGACTGGGGTTCCTAAATCCAGTTGTTTATTCTGCTTCTTTAGTGGAATAGAAAAGGGGGATTGTTAATGTAGAAGGGCAAGTCTTTATGGTGCCACTAACAATAGTATGATGTACATCAGAAAAGTATGGTCTACCTCTGCCTCGCCTATCAAAATTCTCAGCTAACGGGGACTGGTTGACCTCATGTTTTGAATATCCTCTTAATCGCAAATCTGCTTTAAAAGCAGACAGGTGTTGTTCCTCTGATGTTGCTATACTGTGTGATGTTTCTAGGAAAAAAATTGGTCCATGCTAACTGCTGATGAGGATATTAAAAGCATGGCTGGTGCTGAATCAAGGTTTTGTTTTAAGAATAAGAAGTCGTTGAAATGGTTACTATGTTACAAGAATCATACCCCGTATGTTGGATTGTTTCTTATCGGGTGAGCACTCATGGTTGTAAATCATGTAATTTTTGTAGGCACATTGATGTTAATACGAATCAATTCAAGCATCCATCTACAGGGAAGGTTTTTAATTTTTCATTCTATGCTGATTGTTGTACCAGGAATTTAGTTTATTTAGCTAGAAGTATGGCCTGCCCTTGTTTTCATGTGGGGAAGATGAACCGCTCTTTGAAACAGTGAATTTGTAAACACATACATGAATTTCGGAGTTCCCATGGCAGAAATGCATTGGCAAAGCATACTATGGCATGTGGTACAAAGCATTCATTTGTTTTTCTCATACTACAATTACAAGAGTATGAGAATGCGTGATATTGTGAATAAAACTGAAGACAATGAGCTTAGATGGATTACCCTATTACAAGCTGATAAGGGCTACGGTTTGAATGAAACCGTACCCTTAAAACCGTATTTCATATCACATGTATTAATAAATGGGATGGTTGCATTGTATCCTGTCATTTGCATTTTTCTCAGTGATATATGTGATGGATGGATCTGTGATTTATTTTAATGGATTCTTTGTGCTACATTAACTGCTGTGTTTGTTTTCTGTTTTAATGATCTGACGAAGCGGCATTAGCAGTGTTAAAGACCTTATCTGTTTTACATTAAAGATTTTATAGCTTTTATCATTGCAGCCATGCTTTTAGTTCTCTGTTTTGTACTATCAAATCACTTTTGCTGCTTCTTAACATGAGGACACCTCTTTCCACTCCGTGTTTTTTTTTTGTTTGTTTTTGTTTCATTCCATTTATGTAACATTGGCCTATTTTCCAAGGATAATGAACACAACTATCTACATTCAGAGATAGCTGGAGGACAACAATGTTTGTAGATTGATGGAACAGCATACTGCATGTAGGGTGTTCCACATGTAAAACAAATGCTCCAGCTCTTTTTCCATGCCTGTAGATAATCCTATGCACATGATACCAACTAAAGTTTTTCTGAGCAACAGAAACACTGCCCTGGACCCGTGAGCTACTTTTGGCACAGTTTTGGATAGTGAAGCTAAAAGCAAAAATTTCTTTGGACTCAAAATAATAGCTGATCTTATAATGCTGTTTTTAAGTATTATTACTAAAAGTTGAAC